>NW_020258645.1:0-6003 GCF_003255815.1 Theropithecus gelada | reverse complement strand
GGAAGGGGAACATCACACACCGGGGCCTATCATGGGGAGGGGGGAGGGGGGAGGGATTGCATTGGGAGTTATACCTGATGTAAATGACGAGTTGATGGGTGCAGTAGTCCAACATGGCACAAGTATACATATGTAACAATCCTGCACGTTATGCACATGTACCCTACAACTTAAAGTATAATAATAATAAATAAATTAAAAAAAAAAAGAATATGCTGAAAAAGAAATACCCTCCAATAAAAACAAGAAGAAAGCTTTCTGTAAAACTGCTCTGTGTCATGTGAATTCCACTCGCACAATTAACCTTGTCTTCTCATTGAGCAGTATTCTAACACTGTTTTTCGTTAGTCTGTGAAGGGATATTCGGGAGCACTTTGAGGTTTATGATGAAAATGGAAATATTTTCAAATAGAAACGGCAAAGAAGCTTTCCGAGGAGGTTCTTTGTGATGTATGCACTCCACTCACAGATTATACCTTTCTTCTCATAGATCATTGGGGAATCTCTTTTGGAGAAAAAGCTACCATGAGACATTCGGGAGTATATGGATCGCTATGGTTAAAAAGGAAATATCATCAGACAAAAACTGGAAAGAAACTTTCTGTGAAACTACTTTGTGATAGATATGCTTATTGATCTCACATAGATAAAACCTTTTTATATTATGCAGTTAGGAAACTCCGTCATGGATGGATCCGCGAAGGGACATTCGGGAGCACATTCAGGCCTATGGTGATAAAGGAAATATTTTCAGATAAAAACAGGAGAGAAACTCTGAGAAACTGCTTTGTAATGTGGGCATTCCACTCAGGAAGTTATACCTCTTTTCTCATAAGACAGTGTTTGAACACTGTTCCTGTAAAACTGAAAAAGTGATATTTCAGAGTGCTTTAAAGACTATGGCCAAAAGTGAACTATCCTCAAATAAAACCCAGAAAGAAGCATGCTAAGAAAATGCTGTCTAATATGTGCATTTATTTCACATAGATAAAGCTTACTCTACGTTGCCCAGTTTGGAAACACTCTCTTGAGGAATCTGCGGATGTATATTAATTGGCATCCGGAGACTTGTGGTGAACAAGGAAATTTCTTCCGTTGAACACTGGAGAGAAGCTTTCTGAGCAACTGCTTTGTGACGTGTGTATTCATTGCATAGAATTAAACCACTCTTTGGATTGAGCAGTTTGAAATCACTGTTTCTATGGAATCTGAGGAAGGACATTTGGGAATGTACCTTAAAATATGGAGAAAGAAATATCCTCAGATAAAAACAAGAAGGAAGCTTTCTGTGAAACTGCTATGTGTTATGTGAATTCCTCTCGCTCAGTTAAGGTTCTCTTTTCATTGAGCAGTTCTCTAACACTGTTTTTGTTTAGCATTGGCAGGGATATTCGGAAACGCTTTGAGACTTATGGTGAAAAAGGAAATATGTTCAGATAGAAACTGGAGAGAAATTTTAAGAGGAACTGTTTCATGACGTGTGCATTCCACTCACAGTGTTATACCTCTCTTCTCATACAGCATCAGGGAAACCCTTTTGAAGAAAAAGGTACCAACTGATATTCGGGAGCATGTTGATGCCTATGGTGAAAAGAGATATAGCCTCAGACAAAAACTGGAAAGAAACTTTCTATGAAACTGCTCTGTGATATGTGTATTCTTCTCACATAGATAAAGCTTTCTTTACATTGAACAGCTGGAAAGTCGGTCATGGATGGATCTGTGAAGGGACATTCGGGAGCACATTCAGGTGTATGGTGAAAAATGAAATATCGTCAGATAAAAACTGTAAAGAAGAGTTCTGTGATCTTCTTTTTGCTATGTTTATTCATCTCACATTGATAAAGCTTTCTTTACAGTACTCAGCTTGGAAACTCTGTCATGGACGGATCTGTGAAGAGACATTCGGGAGTACATTCAGGCCTATGCTGAAAATGGAAATATCTTCAGATAAAAACTGGAGAGAAGCTTTCTGAGAAACTGCTTTGTGACGTGTGCATTCCACGTAGGGAGTTATACCTCTTTTCTCATAAGGTGGTGTTTGAACACTGTTCCTGTAAAACCTAAAAAGTGATATTATGGAGTGCATTTAAGACTTTGGTGAAAAGTGAAATATCATCAAATAAAACCCAGAAAGAAGCATTCCAAGAAAATGCTCTCTGATATGTACATTCATTTCACAGAGTTAAAGCTTACTCTATTGCCCAGTTTGGAAACTCTGTCTTTGAGGAATCTGCAATGGGATTTTATGTGGCTCCCGGAGCCTGCGTTGAGCAAAGAAATGTCTTCCGTTGAAAACTGAAGAGAAGCTTTTTGAGCAGCTGCTTTGTGATGTGTGTATTGTTCTCATAGAGTTAAATCATTATTTGGATTAAAGAGTTTGAAATCACTGTTTCTGTGGAATCTGAGAAAGGACATTTGGGAATGCTCTTTGGAATATGCTGAAAAAGAAATACCCTCGGATAAGAAACAGAAGGAAGCTTTCTGTGAGACTACTCTGTGTCGTTGAATTCCACTCACACAGTTCAGCTTGTCTTCTCAATTAGCAGTATTCTAACACTGTATTTAATCTGCAAAGTGATATTCGGGAGCGCTATGAGGCTTATGGTGAAAACAGAAATATCTTCTTATAGAAACTGAAGAGAAGTTTTCCGAGGAGCTGTTTTGTGACGTGTGCATTCCACTCAGAGAATTATACCTTTCTTCTCATAGAGGATTGGGCAATTCCTTTTGGAGAAAAAGCTACCGAAGGGACATTCGGGAGTATAGGGACAGCAATGGTGAAAAAGGAAATATCCTCAGACAAAAACTGGAAACAAGTTTCTGTGAAACTGCTTTGTAATAGATATGTTTATTCATCTCACATAGATAAAACTTTGCTTATATTACGCAGCTAGGAAACGCTGTCATGGATGGATACGTGAAGGCACATTCGGGAGCATATTCAGGTCTGTGGTGAAAAAGGAAATATCTTCATATAAACACTGGGAAGAAGCTTTCTGTGAATCTGCCTTTTGCAATGTTTAATCACCTCACATAGTTAAAGCTTTCCTTACATTGCACAGCTTGGAAACTCCATCATGGACAGGTTCTCGAAGGGATATTCGGGATCACATTCAAGTCTATTGTGAAAAAGGAGATATCATCAGATAAAAACTGGAAAGAAGATTTCTGAGAAACTTCTTTGTGATGTGTGCTTTCCACTCAGTAAATTATACCTCTTTTCTCATAAGGCAGTGTTTGAACACTGTTCCTGTAAAACCCAAAAAGTGATATTTCGGGGCACAGTGAAGACTATGGTGAAAAGTGAAATATCCTCCAGTAAAACCTAGAAAGAAGCATTCCAGGAAACTGTTCTCTGATATGTGCATTGATTTATCAGAGTTAAAGCTTTCTCTACATTGCCAAGTTTGGAAACTCTGTTTTTGAGGAATCTGTGAAGGGATATTAAGTGACACCTGGAGGCCTGTGGTGAGCAAGGAAATATCTTCCAATGAAAACTGGAGAGAAACATTCTGAGTAACTACTTTGTCATGGGTGTGTTCATCTCATAGATTTAAACCACTCTTTGGATTGAGCAGTGTGAAATCACTGTTTCTGTGGAATCTGAGGAAGGACATTAGGGTACGCTCTTTAGAATATGGAGAAATAAATATCCTCAGATAAAAATCAGAAGGAAGCTCTCTGTGAAACTGTTATGTGTCATGTGAATTTCTCTCGCTCAGTTAACCTTCTCTTTTCATTGAGCAGTTTTCTAACACTGTTGGTGTTTAGCGTGTGAAGTGATATTGTAGAACAATTTGAGGCTTACCGTGAAAAAGGAAATATGTTCAGATACAAACTGGAGAGAAGGTTTCTGAGGAACTGCTTTATGACGTGTGTATTCCACTCAAAATTTTATACCTCTGTTCTCATACAATATTGGAGAAACCCTTTTGGAGAAAAAGTACCAAGGGATATTCAGGGGCATAGTGATGCCTATGGTGAAAATGGAAATAGCCTCAGACAAAAACTGGAAAGAAGCTTTCTGTGAAACTGCCCTGTGCTATGTGTACTCGTCTTAAATAGATAAAGCTTTCTTTACATTATGCAGCTCGGAAACTCTGTCATGGACGGATCCGTGAAGGGACATTCGGGAGCACATTCAGGACTGTAGAGAAAAAGGAAATATCTTCAGATAAATCTTCAAAGAAATTTCTATGAATCTGATTTTTGCTGTGATTATTCATCTCACATAGATAAAGGTTTCTTTACCTTACATAGCTTGGAAACTTTCTCATGGACAGATCTGCAAAAAGATATTTGGGATCACATTCAGGCCTATGGTGTAAAAGAAAATATCTTTAGAAAAAAACTGGAGAAAAGCTTTCTGAGAAACTGCTTTTTGATGTGCACATTCCACTCAGGGAGTTACACCTCTTTTCTCATAAGGCAGTGTTTGAACACTGTTCCTGTAAAACCAAAAAAGTAATATTTCGGAGTGCATTTAAGACTAGGGCGAAAAGTGAAATATCCTCAAATAAAACCCAGAAAGAAGTGTTCTAAGAAACTGCGCTCTGATACGTGCATTCATTTCAAAGAGTTAAAACTTACACTACATTGCACAGTTTGGAAACTCTGTCTTTCCAGAATCTGCGAAGTGGTAGTAAGTGGTGCCTGGAGGCCTGTATTGAGCAAGGAAATGTCTTCCGTTGAAAACTGGAATCTTTGTGAGCAACTGCTTTGTGATGTGTGTATTCATCTCATAGGGTTAAATCATTCTTTGGATTGAGTAGGCTGAAATCATTGTTTCTGTGGAACCTGAGAAAGGACATTTGGGAACGCTCTTAAGAATATGCTGGAAAGTAAAGACCCTGAGATAAAAATCAGAAGGAGGCACTCTGTACAACTGCTCTGAGTCATGTGAATTCCACTCATACAGCTAAGCCTCTGTTTTCATTGAGCAGTATTCTAACACTTTTAGATTAGTCTCCTAAGGGATATTCGGGAGCGCTTTGAAGTTTATGGTGAAAAAGGAAATATGTTCAGACCGAAACTGGAGAGAAGATTTCTGAGGCACTGCTTTGTGACATGTGCATTCCACTCACAGTGTTATACCTCTTTTCTTTTTCTTTCATTATTATTATTATTATCATTATTATTATTATACTTTAAGTTCTAGGATACATGTGCATAACGTGCAGGTTTGTTACATATGTATACTTGTGCCGCGTTGGTGTGCTGCACCCATCAACTCGTCTGCACCCATCAACTCGTCATTTACATCATGTATAACTCCCAATGCAATCCCTCCCCCTCCCCCCTCCCCATCATAGGTCCCGGTGTGTGATGTTCCTCTTCCCGAGTCCAAGTGATCTCATTGTTCAGTTCCCACCTATGAGTCAGAACATGCAGTGTTTGGTTTTCTGTTCTTGTGATAGTTTGCTAAGAATGATGGTTTCCAGCTGCATCCATGTCCCTAAAAGGACACAAACTCATCCTTTTTTATGGCTGCATAGTATTCCATGGTGTATATGTGCCACATTTTCTTAATCCAATCTGTCACTGATGGACATTTGGGTTGATTCCATGTCTTTGCTATTGTGAATAGTGCCGCAAAAAACATACGTGTGCATGTGTCTTTATAGTAGCATGATTTATAATCCTTTGGGTAGATCCCCAGTAATGGGATGGCTGGGTCATATGGTACATCTAGTTCTAGATCCTTGAGGAATCACCATACTGTTTTCCATAATGGTTGAACTAGTTTACAATCCCACCAACAGTGTAAAAGTGTTCCTATTTCTCCACATCCTCTCCAGCACCTGTTGTTTCCTGACTTTTTAATGATTGCCATTCTAACTGGTGTGAGATGGTATCTCATTGTGGTTTGATTTGCATTTCTCTGATGGCCAGTGGTGATGAGCATTTTTTCATGTGTCTGTTGGCTGTATGAATGTCTTCTTTTGAGAAATGTCACATCTACAGCCATCTGATCTTTGACAAACCTGAGAAAAACAAGAA
>NW_020258644.1:0-6004 GCF_003255815.1 Theropithecus gelada | reverse complement strand
GCTTGCATCAGCGGACACAGCAAACACAGCACATATCTGTGCACGGCTCACCACTCACAAAGTCCACAGCAGTGCGGTTCCCACTCAGAACATCCGGGTGTCTGCGGGCATGGAGAAGATGCTGCACAGCTGTTTCTATGCTAAATATTTAAAGGTGTGAATTTTATTACATATAGAAAAATGTGTGTTTAGAATACAAATGTGTGCATTTATGTTAAATACATGAAAACACGTAATCCAGGTGTTTCGGTTCATAACACTGTGGAGACTTTTTGGTTTGTTTTCATACAACTGCCTAACTGGGGCCCAGAACCAACACCCACCAGCTGTGTCACTGCATCTGTTTTACTGTCACAGACCAGCCCTACCACACACACACACACACACACACACAAAAAGCCATGGCACTTATTAAAAAATTAATTTGACAACATTATTAGAGACGACTTGTGGTCCTCTTTGAAGAGATTGCAGCACGTGAAGGATTTCAAATACACGTATGTTCTGGGTCTCCTGATCTTAGGACCCGTCCACACTGGTGGCTTTAACGGTGCTTCGTGGAAACCTCCGGAAAGCATGTGTGTCATGTCTAAAGAGCAAACTAGAGTTCACACCTCAGCACTGTGTGCCTCTTCTTTCCTCCATCCCACAGGCACTGTCTTCTCCCAGGGAGCTGGTGCTGTGCCTCTGTCCCGCCAGTCCCCGCCAAGTCCCTGGTGCCATTGTGGAGAACCAGCCTCCGTCTGTCCAGGTGTGTTATGCAGAAAGCAACTCATCCAAATCTGTTTAAGAAACACACATTTGAGATGCCTATAGGCCTCAGAAGGTGGAGGCAGACAGGATAAAGGCAGCTGTCGTAGGGGCTGAAGATCAAGCCGTCTAGCGACTGATGGACACTGTCTGCAGTGAGCCACCGCACATTTAGCGAGGCTGTCTGGCTCCTCACCTCCACCAAGCCTCCACCCATCATGTCTGGCCTCGATTCTTTGACGCCTGCACGGCCTTCACCTGGTTCATAACCCAGCTCACAAAGTCCCCCGTACCGCAGCAAGGACGGCAGTGGTTGCACCTGCAGCCGTTTATCCTCTCTGCATCTAGCCCCTCTCCCTGAGGCAACAGCACCTCTGGAGTCACAGCCTGGCCTCCCAACTCTCCCCCATCCCGGGCTTCTTGGTGTGTTGCTCTGCTGCACACACCTCAGCAAATACTGCTGATTAGCCAGAATCACCCAGAAATCTCTTGATTCTGGCTGCTTTTGTAATTTGTAATATTTGTACTCGGGTGTGATTTGAGGAACAACAAATTTTAAAATTAGAGAAGATGTGGCTTTTATTCTCTCCTTTCTACTTGCAACCTTGAAAATTCTAGTAGCAGCAAGGGTTTGTTGAAAATAAATTCCACCAAATAGAACCTATTACAAAGGTACTACAGGGTGTCAAATAACCACATAGATGTAAATAGAGATGCAGACACAGATATAAAATCCAATGGTTAAACCAGATTGAGAAATGCTTGCCAGTTTGTAGGACTTCTAAAACTTGACATAAATGTTGGCTAAGGGATATGAGATGCTTTGAGATGAGTGAGATGCTTGGCCTAGAACCACAGGCTCTCTCCTCTTTACAACAGAAAATCCATAAGAAAGTCAAATCTGAAAGAACCAGGCACCGTTGAGTGGCATGATCAGCCATCCATCCCCATCCCTGGGCCAGCTGCGATGAGTGCAACCAGTCGTTCACCAACATCCGTCCTCCAGACCATGGCTACACTTTACTCCCAGCTCCCTGTCATTATGTAGATTAGGTAAATCATGGCCACTCTCACCCTAAGCCTCACCCCTACACCCCGCTCTGCCAGCGTGGCACTCACCCAGTCCCAACCACAGCAAGGACAGCCGTGTCCTTGGGAACGCAAAGCAGGGGTCTGGAAGGAACCTGGATCCCCAAACACCTCATGGAGTAGTCACCAGCCTGGAACTTCCTCCCTGAAGGGTTTGCAAGAGAGAAAACCTCCTTTGTTCCTGAAGCTACAATCCTGCAGAGTCTCCGGTCACAGCATCCTTACCTACCCTCGTCAGGAGCCGTTCATGCTCATCAAGACATGAGAACAAAACTGCAGTGGCACAGTCACACACCCCCAGAACGTAGACCATCTGCCGCTCACATTCATCGTATTAACACTAAAAAGCCACCGCGGTGGATATCCTGGATGTGGATACTCGGCGGCCTTTTGCTGGAGATGCGCTTTGTGCATTTATCGCACGACCATCTTGGCATCAGGAGGGGCTGCGCAGATGGCAGCTGTGCACGTCACAGGGAGTCTCATGCACTGGACTCTCGGCCAGCTCCCAGCATCAGCGCCCACAGGGTCCTCTCCTCCGGGAGCACGAGCTTGAACGCCAGTGTCCTGTGGATCCACACAACCGCGCTGTGTGCCCCAGGAGCTTAGAAACTACCACTGAATCAATGTGTCCACAGGTGAGGTCGGGGGCAGAAGCCAACCTCAAGCAGTCACGGTCCTCCGTGGGGCTGGCGTCGAGGCAGGAAGGCGGCTCAGCAGCTCTCCTCTCACTGTGGAACTTCCTAGGTCCCCAATGAACAGAACCTAAGTAACCTGCAACAAACAGGAACCAGAACACGACCAGCAGCTTCTGAGATGAGCAAGCTGGGCTGATCATGAGACACCTGACGGGGACGGTGCCAGAGCCCCTGCCAGTGACCCGTGAGGACAGCGCTGCCGACATCTCCCTAAAACCAGCCCAAGTCGAGTTAGACTCGAGGCTTCCCAGGAGTGGGCAGATCCATTCAATCTCCACAGTCTGAACCTTCTAGGCCATCTCATGGCCCTCATCTCACAGATGGGAACCAGGACACTGCACCATAGACCCTGCCCCAAGCCCCCGTTCCTTCCTCTATACCACACACCAGTACAGTGAACACTTAGGGACTGGCCATTCATGTAAAATACTGCTTAACTGAAACTTCTGATTTAGAAAATCTAATTCCTACTCACCGAGCTGAAAGTGTTCTGTGCTAGGAGGCGGCAGCTGTAATTAAGCATGAGAGAAGAAGAAGGGATCAGAGTGGTGCCAAGTACTAAATATTCATCTAAATCTATTCACCACACCTACATGCTCCTCTCACCTGCTTCATTTTCTGTCCTTAAAAGACACCATAATTAGGTCTCAAAATAGACAACCTGTTTTACTGATGCTTAACTATAAAGGAGGGAGCTACGTATCCAAAAGAGATATGGGAAAACAGAAAATGTCCACAAGCGATCGGGTGGGAGGGCAGCTGCAGCAGCACCTGGCTCTATTGCGTTGTGAGCCAGTCACGTGGGCTGGACAGCTCATTTAGCCACTGAAATTACATCATCTAAGATTTTTGTTGCAGTTACTTGGATAAATTCTCCCTCCTTCTATGGAGAGTAAGGGTTTAGCTTGCTTTCCTTTTATTTTTTTGAGTCAGAGTCTCACTCTGTCACCCAGGCCAGAGTGCAGTATTACAATCTTGACTCATCGTGGCCTTGACCTTCTGGCTGAAGCAATCCTCCCGCCTCAGCCTTCCAAGTAGCTGGGACCCACAAGCGAGTTTCATTTCTTTGCTAACAAATTCCTTTTCACCACCGTGCGGTGAGCCCATCAGGACCATCTGCCCAGATGTCCACCTTGCTGACCGGCTGTGTGGTCTCTAAGGAGGATGCACCCTGGTTGCCCAGGCTCTGCATGCAATGCTGAGTCTCCACGTCTGCCTCCGTCTAAGGGATTGACAGCCCGGAGCATCCCCACGTGCCACTGTAAGCCGGGCTTTATTCCACAGGGTGACTCTGCTTCCCGTGACGAGATGCAGCACGTGAGCACAGATCAAAGGGTGTGAGCAATAACACGTTTCCCAGATACTAAGCAGAGGACCAAGGCTTTAGTTCCTTACTTATTTGCCATAGGCTTGATTCAAAACAGCTTTCTGGGATCCTGGGGACAAACATCTCCAACTAGTGAGAATTGTGGCTTCAGTAACGGAAGACTCAACTAATGCCCACTTTGTAACTGCTGTTTCCATCAGAACTTGAGGCCAAAGAAAGGGAAAAATAAAAGGGGGACCAAGGTCCTGACACCTCAGTTTGTACAAGGCCAACCAGCCTGCTTGAGGGGTGAAAGGAGAAGTGTTTTTCAACTGCCGACTTTTAAAAACATGGCTGTAGGCTGGGTGCAGTGGCTCACGACCGTAAGCCCAGCACTTTGGGAGGCCGAGATGGGAGGATTGCCTGAGACCAGGAGTTCAAGACTAGCCTGGGCAACACAGCAAGACCCTATCACTTTAAAAAGAAAAAAAAAAGGCTTTTATTAAAATAGTAATAAAAAGGTTAATACAATAAATTACTATGTCAACATGGCACCCCCTGCTGTCAGACGAGGTGGATTCTCTGTGGCTACAATGAGGCCCGGAGAAAAATGTAACCGCATCACAGGGAGGAAGGTCAGCCCCGAAGACCCACGATACTAACTCCTGTACAGTTTGTTAACCAGCCTGAAGTCTCCTCCATCAGACAGAAGCCTGGTTTAGAGGAATGCTGCCCACGGGACCTGGGTGGACTTCCGACGCCGGCCAACCAGACAGCCCCACCCTGGGACCCTGCCGGCAGCCCTGACTGGAGAGAATGGCCTCGTGTCCTTTCCCGCTAGAAACCACAGACCCTGAGCCAGTCCTGGCTGTGCATAAACGTCTGTGTCCAGCAACTCACCTTTGTACATGACACGCTGAGTCCGCTTCATTTCAAATGTTACACTAGCCCCAAGGCGAACATGGATGTTACAGGTTAATTCACTGCGTATGTCCTAGACTCTCCCTGTAAGTGTTCAGACATTCCACGAACCGGATGAAGAAACCCCACTTTCCCTGTAAACGTTCAGACATTCCATGAGCCCGATGAACACACACAGCAAACAAAAACCGGAACGTTTAACGCCGCGGCCTCCTCCCCTCATGAGAGGCGTCTGCTTACAGCTCCCCTGAGACCACATTTCCCAAAGCACAGAGTTACTCTGAAAATAAAACCTCCTTTTTCCCTTCCTCTGTACATTTCATAGGTCATATTAGCAACTATTGCTACAAATGCAAAGAAATCGGGTATCATCCGTGCTGGTCACCCAATTCCTACCACCAAAGCTTCATGGCCCCCCAGTCTGACGGAAGCTTCTGTCGCCCTAAAGTCAACTCTGGAGATGAAGGCCGAGCTGGGGAAAGGCTGCGTCACCCACAAATCCACGCCCCGGGGCCCTCTGCAGCTGTGTGTAAGGAATTCTTGGCCTGTCCTGGGGTTTGGGGAAATCAGGATGCAAGCAGATACTGTACGCTCTGCCATAGGACCATGAAGTCCGCAGAACCTCAGAGGAACACAGACAAATGGCTGCATGAGTCCCACAGGCCGAACTTCGATGGGCACCCGTGTCAAGAACACAGACACGCCAGGAGAGGCAGCCGATGAAGGCAATGCTTGCAACCCCAGCACGTGGCAGCGTCCAAGTGTGGGGGTCTCTGGCCAGGCTCCACCACAACTGCCATATTCTGTGACAAAATTTTAAAAATAGGTTTTAGCGATTTACAACTCTAACTTGTTTTACAGATAAACAGAACACAGGGTACCGACAGGCTCCAAAATACTTTGCCTAGAACCAAGTCTAGAATGCAGATGGCTGCTGCTCCGAGTGTGATGAGTTCCCTGTAGTGCCATAAATCCTAGATCTAGGTGACTAAGTGCTCTTCCTAAACCAGAAGGCACCCTCTGTCCCCAGACCAGTCCATCAGCCCGGGCAGAAGCTTCTAGAGTAAGAGCCCGTGGATTTGTATTGGATGGATGTAAACCAGGCAAAGTCACCAGGGCTCATCCTGGAAGCCCATCCATTTACCCTCTCATGCCCTGAAGATCCTTGCCCCCAGCTCCACACCTTCAGTCACGCTGAACCACAAGAACTGGTTTCTAGGCCTTAAGCCACTCCCACTCT
>NW_020258643.1:0-6006 GCF_003255815.1 Theropithecus gelada | reverse complement strand
ACAAAGATGGGGAAAAAGCAGGGCAGAAAAGCTGGAAATTCAAAAAATAAGAGCACATCTCCCCCGGCAAAGGAGCACAGCTCATCGCCAGCAACGGATCAAAGCTGGATGGAGAATGACTTTGACGAGATGAGAGAAGAAGGCTTCAGTCCATCAAATTTCTCAGAGCTAAAGGAGGAATTACGTACCCAGCGCAAAGAAACTAAAAATCTTGAAAAAAAAGTGGAAGAATTGACGGCTAGAGTAATTAATGCAGAGAAGGTCATAAACGAAATGAAAGAGATGAAAACCATGACACGAGAAATACGTGACAAATGCACAAGCTTCAGTAACCGACTCGATCAACTGGAAGAAAGAGTATCAGCAATTGAGGATCAAATGAATGAAATGAAGCGAGAAGAGAAACCAAAAGAAAAAAGAAGAAAAAGAAATGAACAAAGCCTGCAAGAAGTATGGGATTATGTAAAAAGACCAAATCTACGTCTGATTGGGGTGCCTGAAAGTGAGGGGGAAAATGGAACCAAGTTGGAAAACACTCTTCAGGATATCATCCAGGAGAACTTCCCCAACCTAGTAGGGCAGGCCAACATTCAAATCCAGGAAATACAGAGAACGCCACAAAGATACTCCTCGAGAAGAGCAACTCCAAGACACATAATTGCCAGATTCACCAAAGTTGAAATGAAGGAAAAAATCTTAAGGGCAGCCAGAGAGAAAGGTCGGGTTACCCACAAAGGGAAGCCCATCAGACTCACAGCAGATCTCTCGGCAGAAACTCTCCAAGCCAGAAGAGAGTGGGGGCCAATATTCAACATTCTTAAAGAAAAGAATTTTCAACCCAGAATTTCATATCCAGCCAAACTAAGTTTCATAAGTGAAGGAGAAATAAAATCCTTTACAGATAAGCAAATGCTTAGAGATTTTGTCACCACCAGGCCTGCCTTACAAGAGACCCTGAAGGAAGCACTCAACATGGAAAGGAACAACCGGTACCAGCCATCTCAAAAACATGCCAAAATGTAAAGACCATCGAGGCTAGGAAGAAACTGCATCAACTAATGAGCAAAATAACCAGTTAATATCATAATGGCAGGATCAAGTTCACACATAACAATCTTAACCTTAAATGTAAATGGACTAAATGCTCCAATGAAAAGACACAGACTGGCAAACTGGATAAAGAGTCAAGACCCATCAGTCTGCTGTATTCAGGAGACCCATCTCACACGCAGAGACATACATAGGCTCAAAATAAAGGGATGGAGGAAGATTTACCAAGCAAATGGAGAACAAAAAAAAGCGGGGGTTGCAATCCTAGTCTCTGATAAAACAGACTTTAAACCATCAAAGATCAAAAGAGACAAAGAAGGCCATTACATAATGGTAAAGGGATCAATTCAACAGGAAGAGCTAACTATCCTAAATATATATGCACCCAATACAGGAGCACCCAGATTCATAAAGCAAGTCCTTAGAGACTTACAAAGAGACTTAGACTCCCATACAATAATAATGGGAGACTTCAACACTCCACTGTCAACATTAGACAGATCAACGAGACAGAAAGTTAACAAGGATATCCAGGAATTGAACTCATCTCTGCAGCAAGCAGACCTAATAGACATCTATAGAACTCTCCACCCCAAATCAACAGAATATACATTCTTCTCAGCACCACATCGTACTTACTCCAAAATTGACCATATAATTGGAAGTAAAGCACTCCTCAGCAAATGTACAAGAACAGAAATTATAACAAACTGTCTCTCAGACCACAGTGCAATCAAACTAGAACTCAGGACTAAGAAACTCAATCAAAACCGCTCAACTACATGGAAACTGAACAACCTGCTCCTGAATGACTACTGGGTACATAACGAAATGAAGGCTGAAATAAAGATGTTCTTTGAAACCAATGAGAACAAAGATACAACATACCAGAATCTCTGGGACACATTTAAAGCAGTGTGTAGAGGGAAATTTATAGCACTAAATGCCCACAAGAGAAAGCAGGAAAGATCTAAAATTGACACTCTAACATCGCAATTAAAAGAACTAGAGAAGCAAGAGCAAACACATTCCAAAGCTAGCAGAAGGCAAGAAATAACTAAGATCAGAGCAGAACTGAAGGAGATAGAGACACAAAAAACCCTCCAAAAAATCAATGAATCCAGGAGCTGGTTTTTTGAAAAGATCAACAAAATTGACAGACCACTAGCAAGACTAATAAAGAAGAAAAGAGAGAAGAATCAAATCGACGCAATTAAAAATGATAAAGGGGATATCACCACCGACCACACAGAAATACAAACTACCATCAGAGAATACTATAAACACCTCTACGCAAATAAACTGGAAAACCTAGAAGAAATGGATAATTTCCTGGACACTTACACTCTTCCAAGACTAAACCAGGAAGAAGTTGAATCCCTGAATAGACCAATAGTAGGCTCTGAAATTGAGGCAATAATTAATAGCCTACCAACCAAAAAAAGTCCAGGACCAGATGGATTCACAGCTGAATTCTACCAGAGGTATAAGGAGGAGTTGGTACCATTCCTTCTGAAACTATTCCAATCAATAGAAAAAGAGGGAATCCTCCCTAACTCATTTGATGAGGCCAACATCATCCTGATACCAAAGCCTGGCAGAGACACAACAAAAAAAGAGAATTTTAGACCAATATCCCTGATGAACATCGATGCAAAAATCCTCAATAAAATACTGGCAAACCGGATTCAACAACACATCAAAAAGCTTATCCACCATGATCAAGTGGGCTTCATCCCTGGGATGCAAGGCTGGTTCAACATTCGCAAATCAATAAACATAATCCAGCATATAAACAGAACCAAAGACAAGAACCACATGATTATCTCAATAGATGCAGAAAAGGCTTTTGACAAAATTCAACAGCCCTTCATGCTAAAAACTCTCAATAAATTCGGTATTGATGGAACGTACCTCAAAATAATAAGAGCTATTTATGACAAACCCACAGCCAATATCATACTGAATGGGCAAAAACTGGAAAAATTCCCTTTGAAAACTGGCACAAGACAGGGATGCCCTCTCTCACCACTCCTATTCAACATAGTGTTGGAAGTTCTGGCTAGGGCAATCAGGCAAGAGAAAGAAATCAAGGGTATTCAGTTAGGAAAAGAAGAAGTCAAATTGTCCCTCTTTGCAGATGACATGATTGTATATTTAGAAAACCCCATTGTCTCAGCCCAAAATCTCCTTAAGCTGATAAGCAACTTCAGCAAAGTCTCAGGATACAAAATTAATGTGCAAAAATCACAAGCATTCTTATACACTAGTAACAGACAAACAGAGAGCCAAATCATGAATGAACTTCCATTCACAATTGCTTCAAAGAGAATCAAATACCTAGGAATCCAACTTACAAGGGATGTAAAGGACCTCTTCAAGGAGAACTACAAACCACTGCTCAGTGAAATAAAAGAGGACACAAACAAATGGAAGAACATACCATGCTCATGGATAGGAAGAATCAATATCGTGAAAATGGCCATACTGCCCAAGGTAATTTATAGATTCAATGCCATCCCCATCAAGCTACCAATGAGTTTCTTCACAGAATTGGAAAAAACTGCTTTAAAGTTCATATGGAACCAAAAAAGAGCCCGCATCTCCAAGACAATCCTAAGTCAAAAGAACAAAGCTGGAGGCATCACGCTACCTGACTTCAAACTATACTACAAGGCTACAGTAACCAAAACAGCATGGTACTGGTACCAAAACAGAGATATAGACCAATGGAACAGAACAGAGTCCTCAGAAATAATACCACACATCTACAGCCATCTGATCTTCGACAAACCTGAGAAAAACAAGAAATGGGGAAAGGATTCCCTATTTAATAAATGGTGCTGGGAAAATTGGCTAGCCATAAGTAGAAAGCTGAAACTGGATCCTTTCCTTACTCCTTATACGAAAATTAATTCAAGATGGATTAGAGACTTAAATGTTAGACCTAATACCATAAAAATCCTAGAGGAAAACCTAGGTAGTACCATTCAGGACATAGGCATGGGCAAAGACTTCATGTCTAAAACACCAAAAGCAACGGCAGCAAAAGCCAAAATTGACAAATGGGATCTCATTAAACTAAAGAGCTTCTGCACAGCAAAAGAAACTACCATCAGAGTGAACAGGCAACCTACAGAATGGGAGAAAATTTTTGCAATCTACTCATCTGACAAAGGGCTAATATCCAGAACCTACAAAGAACTCAAACAAATTTACAAGAAAAAAAACAAACAACCCCATCAAAAAGTGGGCAAAGGATATGAACAGACATTTCTCAAAAGAAGACATTCATACAGCCAACAGACATATGAAAAAATGCTCATCATCACTGGCCATCAGAGAAATGCAAATCAAAACCACAATGAGATACCATCTCACACCAGTTAGAATGGCGATCATTAAAAAGTCAGGAAACAACAGGTGCTGGAGAGGATGTGGAGAAATAGGAACACTTTTACACTGTTGGTGGGATTGTAAACTAGTTCAACCATTATGGAAAACAGTATGGCGATTCCTCAAGGATCTAGAACTAGATGTACCATATGACCCAGCCATCCCATTACTGGGGATATACCCAAAGGATTATAAATTATGCTGCTATAAAGACACATGCACACGTATGTTTATTGCAGCACTATTCACAATAGCAAAGACTTGGAATCAACCCAAATGTCCATCAGTGACAGATTGGATTAAGAAAATGTGGCACATATACACCATGGAATACTATGCAGCCATAAAAAAGGATGAGTTTGCGTCCTTTGTAGGGACATGGATGCAGCTGGAAACCATCATTCTTAGCAAACTATCACAAGAACAGAAAACCAAACACCGCATGTTCTCACTCATAGGTGGGAACTGAACAATGAGATCACTTGGACTCGGGAAGGGGAACATCACACACCGGGGCCTATCATGGGGAGGGGGGCGGGGGGAGGGATTGCATTGGGAGTTATACCTGATGTAAATGACGAGTTGATGGGTGCAGCACACCAACAAGGCACAAGTATACATATGTAACAAACCTGCACGTTATGCACATGTACCCTACAACTTACAGTATAATAATAATAAATAAATTAAAAAAAAAAAAAATCCTTTACAGATAAGCAAATGCTTAGAGATTTTGTCACCACTAGGCCTGCCTTACAAGAGACCCTGAAGGAAGCACTAAACATGGAAAGGAACAACCGGTACCAGCCATTGCAAAAACATGTCAAAATGTAAAGACCATCGAGGCTAGGAAGAAACTGCATCAACTAATGAGCAAAATAACCAGTTAATATCATAATGGCAGGATCAAGTGCACACATAACAATCTTAACCTTAAATGTAAATGGACTAAATGCTCCAATTAAAAGACACAGACTGGCAAACTGGATAAAGAGTCAAGACCCATCAGTCTGCTGTATTCAGGAGACCCATCTCACGCAGAGACATACATAGGCTCAAAATAAAGAGATGGAGGAAGATTTACCAAGCAAATGGAGAACAAAAAAAAGCAGGGGTTGCAATATCTGTCTCTGATAAAACAGACTTTAAACCATCAAAGATCAAAAGAGACAAAGCAGGCCATTACATAATGGTAAAGGGATCAATTCAACAGGAAGAGCTAACTATCCTAAATATATATGCACCCAACACAGGAGCACCCAGATTCATAAAGCAAGTCCTTAGAGACTTACAAAGAGACTTAGACTCCCATACAATAATAATGGGAGACTTCAACACTCCACTGTCAACATGAGACAGATCAACGAGTCAGAAAGTGAACAAGGATATCCAGGAATTTAACTCATCTCTGCAGCAAGCAGACCTAATAGACATCTATAGAACTCTCCACCCCAAATCAACAGAATATACATTCTTCTCAGCACTACATCGCACTTATTCCAAAATTGACCACATAATTGGAAGTAAAGCACTCCTCAGCAAATGTACAAGAACAGAAAT
>NW_020258642.1:0-6006 GCF_003255815.1 Theropithecus gelada | reverse complement strand
ACAAAGATGGGGAAAAAGCAGGGCAGAAAAGCTGGAAATTCAAAAAATAAGAGCACATCTCCCCCGGCAAAGGAGCACAGCTCATCGCCAGCAACGGATCAAAGCTGGATGGAGAATGACTTTGACGAGATGAGAGAAGAAGGCTTCAGTCCATCAAATTTCTCAGAGCTAAAGGAGGAATTACGTACCCAGCGCAAAGAAACTAAAAATCTTGAAAAAAAAGTGGAAGAATTGACGGCTAGAGTAATTAATGCAGAGAAGGTCATAAACGAAATGAAAGAGATGAAAACCATGACACGAGAAATACGTGACAAATGCACAAGCTTCAGTAACCGACTCGATCAACTGGAAGAAAGAGTATCAGCAATTGAGGATCAAATGAATGAAATGAAGCGAGAAGAGAAACCAAAAGAAAAAAGAAGAAAAAGAAATGAACAAAGCCTGCAAGAAGTATGGGATTATGTAAAAAGACCAAATCTACGTCTGATTGGGGTGCCTGAAAGTGAGGGGGAAAATGGAACCAAGTTGGAAAACACTCTTCAGGATATCATCCAGGAGAACTTCCCCAACCTAGTAGGGCAGGCCAACATTCAAATCCAGGAAATACAGAGAACGCCACAAAGATACTCCTCGAGAAGAGCAACTCCAAGACACATAATTGCCAGATTCACCAAAGTTGAAATGAAGGAAAAAATCTTAAGGGCAGCCAGAGAGAAAGGTCGGGTTACCCACAAAGGGAAGCCCATCAGACTCACAGCAGATCTCTCGGCAGAAACTCTCCAAGCCAGAAGAGAGTGGGGGCCAATATTCAACATTCTTAAAGAAAAGAATTTTCAACCCAGAATTTCATATCCAGCCAAACTAAGTTTCATAAGTGAAGGAGAAATAAAATCCTTTACAGATAAGCAAATGCTTAGAGATTTTGTCACCACCAGGCCTGCCTTACAAGAGACCCTGAAGGAAGCACTCAACATGGAAAGGAACAACCGGTACCAGCCATCTCAAAAACATGCCAAAATGTAAAGACCATCGAGGCTAGGAAGAAACTGCATCAACTAATGAGCAAAATAACCAGTTAATATCATAATGGCAGGATCAAGTTCACACATAACAATCTTAACCTTAAATGTAAATGGACTAAATGCTCCAATGAAAAGACACAGACTGGCAAACTGGATAAAGAGTCAAGACCCATCAGTCTGCTGTATTCAGGAGACCCATCTCACACGCAGAGACATACATAGGCTCAAAATAAAGGGATGGAGGAAGATTTACCAAGCAAATGGAGAACAAAAAAAAGCGGGGGTTGCAATCCTAGTCTCTGATAAAACAGACTTTAAACCATCAAAGATCAAAAGAGACAAAGAAGGCCATTACATAATGGTAAAGGGATCAATTCAACAGGAAGAGCTAACTATCCTAAATATATATGCACCCAATACAGGAGCACCCAGATTCATAAAGCAAGTCCTTAGAGACTTACAAAGAGACTTAGACTCCCATACAATAATAATGGGAGACTTCAACACTCCACTGTCAACATTAGACAGATCAACGAGACAGAAAGTTAACAAGGATATCCAGGAATTGAACTCATCTCTGCAGCAAGCAGACCTAATAGACATCTATAGAACTCTCCACCCCAAATCAACAGAATATACATTCTTCTCAGCACCACATCGTACTTACTCCAAAATTGACCATATAATTGGAAGTAAAGCACTCCTCAGCAAATGTACAAGAACAGAAATTATAACAAACTGTCTCTCAGACCACAGTGCAATCAAACTAGAACTCAGGACTAAGAAACTCAATCAAAACCGCTCAACTACATGGAAACTGAACAACCTGCTCCTGAATGACTACTGGGTACATAACGAAATGAAGGCTGAAATAAAGATGTTCTTTGAAACCAATGAGAACAAAGATACAACATACCAGAATCTCTGGGACACATTTAAAGCAGTGTGTAGAGGGAAATTTATAGCACTAAATGCCCACAAGAGAAAGCAGGAAAGATCTAAAATTGACACTCTAACATCGCAATTAAAAGAACTAGAGAAGCAAGAGCAAACACATTCCAAAGCTAGCAGAAGGCAAGAAATAACTAAGATCAGAGCAGAACTGAAGGAGATAGAGACACAAAAAACCCTCCAAAAAATCAATGAATCCAGGAGCTGGTTTTTTGAAAAGATCAACAAAATTGACAGACCACTAGCAAGACTAATAAAGAAGAAAAGAGAGAAGAATCAAATCGACGCAATTAAAAATGATAAAGGGGATATCACCACCGACCACACAGAAATACAAACTACCATCAGAGAATACTATAAACACCTCTACGCAAATAAACTGGAAAACCTAGAAGAAATGGATAATTTCCTGGACACTTACACTCTTCCAAGACTAAACCAGGAAGAAGTTGAATCCCTGAATAGACCAATAGTAGGCTCTGAAATTGAGGCAATAATTAATAGCCTACCAACCAAAAAAAGTCCAGGACCAGATGGATTCACAGCTGAATTCTACCAGAGGTATAAGGAGGAGTTGGTACCATTCCTTCTGAAACTATTCCAATCAATAGAAAAAGAGGGAATCCTCCCTAACTCATTTGATGAGGCCAACATCATCCTGATACCAAAGCCTGGCAGAGACACAACAAAAAAAGAGAATTTTAGACCAATATCCCTGATGAACATCGATGCAAAAATCCTCAATAAAATACTGGCAAACCGGATTCAACAACACATCAAAAAGCTTATCCACCATGATCAAGTGGGCTTCATCCCTGGGATGCAAGGCTGGTTCAACATTCGCAAATCAATAAACATAATCCAGCATATAAACAGAACCAAAGACAAGAACCACATGATTATCTCAATAGATGCAGAAAAGGCTTTTGACAAAATTCAACAGCCCTTCATGCTAAAAACTCTCAATAAATTCGGTATTGATGGAACGTACCTCAAAATAATAAGAGCTATTTATGACAAACCCACAGCCAATATCATACTGAATGGGCAAAAACTGGAAAAATTCCCTTTGAAAACTGGCACAAGACAGGGATGCCCTCTCTCACCACTCCTATTCAACATAGTGTTGGAAGTTCTGGCTAGGGCAATCAGGCAAGAGAAAGAAATCAAGGGTATTCAGTTAGGAAAAGAAGAAGTCAAATTGTCCCTCTTTGCAGATGACATGATTGTATATTTAGAAAACCCCATTGTCTCAGCCCAAAATCTCCTTAAGCTGATAAGCAACTTCAGCAAAGTCTCAGGATACAAAATTAATGTGCAAAAATCACAAGCATTCTTATACACTAGTAACAGACAAACAGAGAGCCAAATCATGAATGAACTTCCATTCACAATTGCTTCAAAGAGAATCAAATACCTAGGAATCCAACTTACAAGGGATGTAAAGGACCTCTTCAAGGAGAACTACAAACCACTGCTCAGTGAAATAAAAGAGGACACAAACAAATGGAAGAACATACCATGCTCATGGATAGGAAGAATCAATATCGTGAAAATGGCCATACTGCCCAAGGTAATTTATAGATTCAATGCCATCCCCATCAAGCTACCAATGAGTTTCTTCACAGAATTGGAAAAAACTGCTTTAAAGTTCATATGGAACCAAAAAAGAGCCCGCATCTCCAAGACAATCCTAAGTCAAAAGAACAAAGCTGGAGGCATCACGCTACCTGACTTCAAACTATACTACAAGGCTACAGTAACCAAAACAGCATGGTACTGGTACCAAAACAGAGATATAGACCAATGGAACAGAACAGAGTCCTCAGAAATAATACCACACATCTACAGCCATCTGATCTTCGACAAACCTGAGAAAAACAAGAAATGGGGAAAGGATTCCCTATTTAATAAATGGTGCTGGGAAAATTGGCTAGCCATAAGTAGAAAGCTGAAACTGGATCCTTTCCTTACTCCTTATACGAAAATTAATTCAAGATGGATTAGAGACTTAAATGTTAGACCTAATACCATAAAAATCCTAGAGGAAAACCTAGGTAGTACCATTCAGGACATAGGCATGGGCAAAGACTTCATGTCTAAAACACCAAAAGCAACGGCAGCAAAAGCCAAAATTGACAAATGGGATCTCATTAAACTAAAGAGCTTCTGCACAGCAAAAGAAACTACCATCAGAGTGAACAGGCAACCTACAGAATGGGAGAAAATTTTTGCAATCTACTCATCTGACAAAGGGCTAATATCCAGAACCTACAAAGAACTCAAACAAATTTACAAGAAAAAAAACAAACAACCCCATCAAAAAGTGGGCAAAGGATATGAACAGACATTTCTCAAAAGAAGACATTCATACAGCCAACAGACATATGAAAAAATGCTCATCATCACTGGCCATCAGAGAAATGCAAATCAAAACCACAATGAGATACCATCTCACACCAGTTAGAATGGCGATCATTAAAAAGTCAGGAAACAACAGGTGCTGGAGAGGATGTGGAGAAATAGGAACACTTTTACACTGTTGGTGGGATTGTAAACTAGTTCAACCATTATGGAAAACAGTATGGCGATTCCTCAAGGATCTAGAACTAGATGTACCATATGACCCAGCCATCCCATTACTGGGGATATACCCAAAGGATTATAAATTATGCTGCTATAAAGACACATGCACACGTATGTTTATTGCAGCACTATTCACAATAGCAAAGACTTGGAATCAACCCAAATGTCCATCAGTGACAGATTGGATTAAGAAAATGTGGCACATATACACCATGGAATACTATGCAGCCATAAAAAAGGATGAGTTTGCGTCCTTTGTAGGGACATGGATGCAGCTGGAAACCATCATTCTTAGCAAACTATCACAAGAACAGAAAACCAAACACCGCATGTTCTCACTCATAGGTGGGAACTGAACAATGAGATCACTTGGACTCGGGAAGGGGAACATCACACACCGGGGCCTATCATGGGGAGGGGGGCGGGGGGAGGGATTGCATTGGGAGTTATACCTGATGTAAATGACGAGTTGATGGGTGCAGCACACCAACAAGGCACAAGTATACATATGTAACAAACCTGCACGTTATGCACATGTACCCTACAACTTACAGTATAATAATAATAAATAAATTAAAAAAAAAAAAAATCCTTTACAGATAAGCAAATGCTTAGAGATTTTGTCACCACTAGGCCTGCCTTACAAGAGACCCTGAAGGAAGCACTAAACATGGAAAGGAACAACCGGTACCAGCCATTGCAAAAACATGTCAAAATGTAAAGACCATCGAGGCTAGGAAGAAACTGCATCAACTAATGAGCAAAATAACCAGTTAATATCATAATGGCAGGATCAAGTGCACACATAACAATCTTAACCTTAAATGTAAATGGACTAAATGCTCCAATTAAAAGACACAGACTGGCAAACTGGATAAAGAGTCAAGACCCATCAGTCTGCTGTATTCAGGAGACCCATCTCACGCAGAGACATACATAGGCTCAAAATAAAGAGATGGAGGAAGATTTACCAAGCAAATGGAGAACAAAAAAAAGCAGGGGTTGCAATACCTGTCTCTGATAAAACAGACTTTAAACCATCAAAGATCAAAAGAGACAAAGCAGGCCATTACATAATGGTAAAGGGATCAATTCAACAGGAAGAGCTAACTATCCTAAATATATATGCACCCAACACAGGAGCACCCAGATTCATAAAGCAAGTCCTTAGAGACTTACAAAGAGACTTAGACTCCCATACAATAATAATGGGAGACTTCAACACTCCACTGTCAACATGAGACAGATCAACGAGTCAGAAAGTGAACAAGGATATCCAGGAATTTAACTCATCTCTGCAGCAAGCAGACCTAATAGACATCTATAGAACTCTCCACCCCAAATCAACAGAATATACATTCTTCTCAGCACTACATCGCACTTATTCCAAAATTGACCACATAATTGGAAGTAAAGCACTCCTCAGCAAATGTACAAGAACAGAAAT
>NW_020258641.1:0-6007 GCF_003255815.1 Theropithecus gelada | reverse complement strand
TTTTTCTCCTCTTCCTGGGGTATAATCCTTGCTTCTTGGCATACCTGGTGATTATTATTTTTTAGAGACAGGATCTTGCTGTGTTGCCCAGGCTGGAGTGCAGTGGCGCCACCATAGCTCCCTGCAGCCTCAACCTCCTGGGCTTCAGCGATCCTCCCACCTCAGCCTCTCAACTGGCTGGGTCTATATGTCTGCACCACCTCCCCTGGCTAATTTTTTAGTTTTACTTTTGTAGAGGTGATGTTGTCCAGTCTGGTCTTGAACTCCTGGCCTCACTATGTTGCCCAGTCGGGTCTTGAACTCCTGGCCTCAAGCTGTCCTCGTGCCTCAGCCTCCCAAAGTGCTGGGATTATAAGTATGAGCCAATACTTCCTGCCATGCCTGGTAATTTTTTACTGGACACCAGATATTGTGAATTTTACCTGGTTGGGCGCTGAATATTCTTCTGTTTAAAAAATATATTCTTGAGCTTTGTTCTGGGACATGGTTAAGTGACTTGGAAATAGCATAATCCTTTTTCTTTCCTTTTTTTTTTTTTTTTTTTTTGAGAGGGAGTCTCAGTCTGTCACCCAGGCTGGACTGCAGTGGCACAATCTCGACTCACTGCAACCTCTGCCTCCCGGGTTCAAGCGATGCACCCACCTCAGCCTCCCGAGTAGCTTGGACTACAGGTGCGCACAACCAAGCCTGGCTAATTTCTGTATTTATAGTAGAGAGGGGGTTTCACCAAGCTGGCCAGGCTGGTCTCAAACTCCTGACCTCAGGTGATCCGCCCGCCTCGGCCTCCCAAAGTGCTGCGATTCCAGGCATGAGCCGCCATGCCCAGATATGTGATCCTTTTGAGACTTGCAAAACTAGAGCAACCCTTAGTCTGGGGCCAATTCTGCCACCCCACGAAGGCAATGCCCCTCTGAACGCGTGACTCAATGCCCCATGTATTATGAGGCTTTTCACTTTGCCTGCTGGGAACACGAACGGTTCCCAGCTTTTTGTGGGCTTTGGAATGATTCTGCCTGTTTCTATTGTGTGATTCTTTCCCCTGGCCTTGCTTGGGTAATTTCCTCCCGTGCGTGAGCTGATCCAACTGAGCTCGAGTCAAGAGGTATCCTTCGCAAAGCACCAGACTTTGTTTTTTTGCACATCTCTCCCGCGGGATTCCATCCTGCAAATTCCAGCTGCTTTGGCCTGCTCCAACTTTTTAATTTTTTTTGGAGATGGAGTCTTGCTTTGTGGCCCAGGCTGGAGGGCCGTGGCGCGATCTCAGCTCACTGCAACCTCCACCTCCCAGGTTCAAGTGATTCTCGTGCTTCAGCCTCCCGAGTAGCTGGGATTACAGGCATGCACCACCATGCCCAGCTAAATTTTCTGTATTTTTAGTAGAGACAGGGTTTCACCATGTTGGCCAGGCTGGTCTCGAACTCCTGACCTCTAATGATCCACCCACCTCAGCCTCCCAAAGTGCTGGGATGACAGGTATGAACCACTGCACCTGGCCAGGCCTGCTCACACTTTCAGCTCTGTCTCCTGCACTCAGGGAGGCTACTGGGCTCTGCCTGGCTGCCCTCCTCCCGCAGCACCTGGAAACATTTGCCTCATTGGTTTCTCCTGTGCCAGGGATCATGGTCTTCAGTGCCGCCTATTGAAAAACTCCCTTTTCGTAGGTATTGTACAGTTTTGTAGGTATTTAAGGCCAGAGGGTTAATCCATCTTGGCCATAAGTTGGGGAAGTCTCCACAATTTTTAAAACAGTTTGGGAGGCTGAGGTGGGAAGATTGCTTGAGGCCAGGAGTTTGAGACCAGCTTGAGCAACTCAGCAAGAACCCCCATCTCTACAAGGAAATAAAAATACTAAAATTAGCCGGGCGTGACAATGTACGCCTATAGTCTCAGCTACTCGGGAGGCTGAGGTGGGAGGATTATAGTCTCAGCTACTCAGGCGGCTGAGGTGGGAGGATCGCTTGAGCCCAGGAGATCAAGACTGCAGTGAGCCATGTTCACACCACCGCACTCCAGCCTGGGTGACAAAGTGAGACCTTGTCTCAAGAAAAAAATAAAACAGGGCCGGGCACGGTGGCTCAAGCCTGTAATCCCAGCACTTTGGGAGGCCGAGACGGGCGGATCACGAGGTCAGGAGATCGAGACCATCCTGGCTAACACAGTGAAACCCCGTCTGTACTAAAAAATACAAAAAACTAGCCGGGCGAGGTGGTGGGCACCTGTAGTCCCAGCTACTCGGGAGGCTGAGGCAGGAGAATGGCATAAACCCGGGAAGCGGAGCTTGCAGTGAGCTGAGATCCGGCCACTGCACTCCAGCCTGGGCGACAGAGTAAGACTCCGTCTCAAAAAAAAAAAAAGAAAAAAAAAAAAAACATTTTACGTTCCTGGAAGGGTGAGTTAAAGGCTATATAAAGAATTAAAGCTTTTTTAAAATCACATTCCCAAATTATTGGTCAAAAGGGAGCAGTTGGCCAGGTGTGGTGGCTCACGCCTGTAATCCCAGCACTTTGGGAGGCTGAGGTGGGCAGACCGCTCAAGCTCAGGAGTCCAAGACCATCCTGGGCAATGTGGTGAAACCCCATCTCTACAAAAAATATAAAAATTAGCCGGCCATGGTGGCTCACACCTGTAGTCCCAGCTACTCAGGAGGCCGAGGTGGGAGGATCGCTTGAGCCTGGAAGATTGAGACTGCAATGAGCCCTGATTGTGCCACTGTACTCCAGCCTATACAGCAGAGCAAGACCCTTCCCAAAAACGAAAACAAACTGCTGTTTCACGTGTTTTGTACAGTTGTAGGTATTTAAGGCAAGAAGTTCCTGGAAGGGGAAGTGTGGGTTAGAGGCTATAATAAGTATTAGGGGCCGGGCGCGGTGGCTCAAGCCTGTAATCCCAGCACTTTGGGAGGCCAAGACGGGAGGATCACGAGGTCAGGAGATCAAGACCATCCTGGCTAACACGGTGAAACCCCGTCCTTACTAAAAAAAAAAATACAAAAAACTAGCCGGGCGAGGTGGCGGGCGCCTGTAGTCCCAGCTACTCGGGAGGCTGAGGCAGGAGAATGGCGTAAACCCGGGAGGCGGAGCTTGCAGTGAGCTGAGATCCGGCTCACTGGAGGAACTGCACTCCAGCCTGGGTGACAGAGCGAGACTCCATCTCAAAAAAAAAAAAAAAAAGTATTAGGGTTTTTGATAACAAGAAAATATGGGCTAAGCATCGTGGCTGTAATCCCAGCACTTTGGGAGGCCGAGGTGGATGCATCACTTGAGGTCAGGAGTTCGAGACCAGCCTGGCCAACAGGATGAAACCCCATCTCTACTAAAAATACAAAAGAAATTAGCCAGGCGTGGTAGTGGGCGCCTGTAATCCCAGCTACTCAGGAGACTGAGGCAGGAGAATCGCTTGAACCCAGGAGGAGGAGGTTACAGTGAGCCAACATCATGCCATTGCACTTCAGCCTGGGCAACAAGAGCAAAACTCCATCTCAAAAAAAAAAAAAAAAGTGCATATATGTGTGCGTGCAACAGAATACAGAATATTTACTTCCAGAGGAACCCTGGCTGCTCCAGGCTCCTCGGTTTGTCCTGTTTTGTGGGCATGAATTACGCAGCTGCCTATAGATGTCACCAGAGGAAGGCACGTTGGAGGGAATAAAAATCCCAGAATGAGAACCACAGCACCACGGCAGAGGGCCAGAGCATGAGTGAAAGGCCCCGTGTCAAACGCAGAAGCGGGTTTTGTTTTAAATCACGACATCTAATGGCTCACACCTGCAATCCCAGCATTTTGGGAGTCTGAGGTGGGAAGAGGGCTTGAGTCCAGAAGTTGGAGACCAGCCTAGGCAACGTAGCGAGACCCTGTCTCTACCAGAAATAAAAAAAACTTGGGTGTGTGGCATGCATCCACGGTTCCAGCTACTCGGGAGGCTGAGGCAGGAGGATCGCTTGAACCCAGGAGTTTGAGGATGCAGCGAGCTCTGATCCCACCATTGCACTCCAGCCTGGGTAACAGAGTGAGACCCTGTCTCAAGTAAAAAATTAAATTAAATTAAAAATAAAATTAAAATAAATAAAATGAAATAATAAAATAAAAATAACATCAACCCACAGAACCCAAATCTTCCCCCAGGGTAGAGTGACACCCTCACTGAAACAAACATGACCATCAGCAGCCAAATTAAACATGGGCCAAGGGGAGAGTGCATGAGGAAAGATTCGGTTATGCTCAGGGATTTGGATCAGTTTAGTTGAGGTCAATTTTTTCAGATTTTTCTTTTCCAAAGCTGGCTCTGGAGCGGAGTTCAGGAGCACGCTCTTCACAAAGAGGCTCTCTGTGGGCCGGCCCTGCTGGGCGAGATTTCATTAACGACACGAACCTCATTCTCCAAGACGCTGAATATGCAGCGTCGATCAGCGAATGAGATCCGCGGTCTCGTGAAGTCAGCTTTCTGGTGAAGGAGAAAAGAAACACAAATAAACAAGCAAATAAATGCCCGAGGCAGAAACAAATGGCGTGAGGGTCAGGCTCCTTGAACTCACGTTCTTTTTTTTCTTTTCTTTTCCTTTTATTTTCTGAGACAGAGTTGCACACTGTCGCCCAGGCTGGAGTGCAATGGCACGATCTCAGCTCACTGCAAGCTCCGCCCCCCAGGTTCAAGCGATTCTCCTGCCTCAGCCTCCTGAGTAGCTGGGATTAGAGGCACCTGCCACCATGCCTGGCTAATTTTTGTATTTTTAGTAGAGATGGGGTTTTACCATGTTGGTCAGGCTGGTCTCGAACTCCTGACCTTAAGTGATCCACCCACCTTGGCCTCCCAAAGTGCTGAGATTAGAGGCGTGAGCCACCACACCTGGCCAAGTTCACGTTCTTGAGTCACCATCTGTCCTTTATAGAGAAGCAGTTTGGAGATTTCATCATATGTGTCTGAGGCCAGGTGCTGTGGCTCACACCTGTAATCCCAGTAATCCCAGCACTTTGGGAGGCTGAGATGGGAGCACTGCTTGAGCCCAATAGTTTGAGGTAAGCCTGGGCAACACAGTGAGTCTCTATGTCTTTAAAAAAAAAAAAAAAATTAGCCAGGTGTGGTGGTGCATGCCTGTGGTCCCAGCTACTTCGGAGTCTAAGGCAGGAGGATCACTTGAGCCCAGGAGGTCGAGGCTGCAGTGAGCCATGATTGCATCGCTGCATTCAGTCTGGGCAGCAGAGCAAGACCTTGTCTCAAAATAAAATAAAATAAAATAAAATAAAATAAATTGTCTGAATCTCTTTTTGGCAAAGAAATCTGACAATGTTTCTTGTTTCAGAGAATCAAGATATTCTCTGAAAGAATCAAGCTTATTTTCAACCTAAAAGCCAACTAACTCTCTCTCACAGGGGAATACTGTGCGTGGTGATCACTGCAGTGTGTGTGTGTGTGTGTATGTGTGTGTGTGTATGTTAAAGACTGCTTTGTCATGCAGACTACAGCTCCAGCCTCACCTCACTGTAATTTACTATGGATATTTTGCATTATGTAGGCAGCACCTTGTACCCAACAGGAGATTTGCGGGGTTGGGGGGGTGGAAATCCAGTCCCAACTCAGGTGTGCTATAAACTGGCTGACCTCAGAGGAACCTTGTTATCTTGCTGACCCCAGGTTTTCTCAACTACAACCATAATAATAAGACTTTGCCTCTAAGTTCAGCATGGGGAATAATGACCGTATGAAAATATAGACTCAGCCTGGGCAACATCGTGCGACACCTGTCTCTGCCACAAATTTAAAGATTAGCCAGGCACAGCGGCTCACGCCTGTAATCCCACTGCTTTGGGAGGTAGAGGCAGGAGGAATGCTTGAGGCAAGGAGTTTGAGACCAGCCTGGGTAACACAGCGAGACCCCATCTCTACGAAAAAGTTACAAAGTTAGTGGGACGTGATAGTGTGCACCCGTAGTCCCAGCTACTTGGGAGGCTAAGGCAGGAGGATCGCTGGAGCCCAGAAGTTCGAGGCTGCAGTGAGCTATAATCGCACCAC
>NW_020258640.1:0-6009 GCF_003255815.1 Theropithecus gelada | reverse complement strand
GGCTTCATCCCTGGGATGCAAGGCTGGTTCAACATTCGCAAATCAATAAACATAATCCAGCATATAAACAGAACCAAAGACAAGAACCAGATGATTATCTCAATAGATGCAGAAAAGGCTTTTGACAAAATTCAACAGCCCTTCATGCTAAAAACGCTCAATAAATTTGGTATTGATGGAACGTATCTCAAAATAATAAGAGCTGTTTATGACAAACCCACAGCCAATATCATACTGAATGGGCAAAAACTGGAAAAATTCCCTTTGAAAACTGGCACAAGACAGGGATGCCCTCTCTCACCACTCCTATTCAACATAGTGTTGGAAGTTCTGGCTAGGGCAATCAGGCAAGAGAAAGAAATCAAGGGTATTGAGTTAGGAAAAGAAGAAGTCAAATTGTCCCTCTTTGCAGATGACATGATTGTATATTTAGAAAATCCCATTGTCTCAGCCCAAAATCTCCTTAAGCTGATAAGCAGCTTCAGCAAAGTCTCAGGATACAAAATTAATGTGCAAAAATCACAAGCATTCGTATACACCAGTAACAGACAAACAGAGAGCCAAATCAGGAATGAACTTCCATTCACAATTGCTTCAAAGAGAATAAAATACCTAGGAATCCAACTTACAAGGGATGTAAAGGACCTCTTCAAGGAGAACTACAAACCACTGCTCAGTGAAATAAAAGAGGACACAAACAAATGGAAGAACATACCATGCTCATGGATAGGAAGAATCAATATCGTGAAAATGACCATACTGCACAAGGTTATTTATAGATTCAATGCCATCCCCATCAAGCTACCAATGAATTTCTTCACAGAATTGGAAAAAACTGCTTTAAAGTTCATATGGAACCAAAAAAGAGCCCGCATCTCCAAGACAATCCTAAGTCAAAAGAACAAAGCTGGAGGCATCACGCTACCTGACTTCAAACTATACTACAAGGCTACAGTAACCAAAACAGCATGGTACTGGTACCAAAACAGAGATATAGACCAATGGAACAGAACAGAGTCCTCAGAAATAATACCACCCGTCTACAGCCATCTGATCTTTGACAAACCTGAGAGAAACAAGAAATGGGGAAAGGATTTCCTATTTAATAAATGGTGCTGGGAAAATTGGCTAGCCATAAGTAGAAAGCTAAAACTGGATCCTTTCCTTACTCCTTATACGAAAATTAATTCAAGATGGATTAGAGACTTAAATGTTAGACCTAATACCATAAAAACCCTAGAGGAAAACCTAAGTAGTACCATTCAGGACATAGGCATGGGCAAAGACTTCATGTCTAAAACACCAAAAGCAACAGCAGCAAAAGCCAAAATTGACAAATGGGATCTAATTAAACTAAAGAGCTTCTGCACAGCAAAAGAAACTACCATCAGAGTGAACAGGCAACCTACAGAATGGGAGAAAATTTTTGCAATCTACTCATCTGACAAAGGGCTAATATCCAGAACCTAGAAAGAACTCCAACAAATTTACAAGAAAAAAACAAACAGCCCCATCAAAAAGTGGGCAAAGGATATGAACAGACATTTCTCCAAAGAAGACATTCATACAGCCAACAGACATATGAAAAAATGCTCATCATCACTGGCCATCAGAGAAATGCAAATCAAAACCACAATGAGATACCATCTCACACCAGTTAGAATGGCGATCATTAAAAAGTCAGGAAACAACAGGTGCTGGAGAGGATGTGGAGAAATAGGAACACTTTTACACTGTTGGTGGGATTGTAAACTAGTTCAACCATTATGGAAAACAGTATGGCGATTCCTCAAGGATCTAGAACTAGATGTACCATATGACCCAGCCATCCCATTACTGGGTATATACCCAAAGGATTATAAATCATGCTGCTATAAAGACACATGCACACGTATGTTCATTGTGGCACTATTCACAATAGCAAAGACTTGGAATCAACCCAAATGTCCATCAGTGACAGACTGGATTAAGAAAATGTGGCACATATACACCATGGATTACTATGCAGCCATAAAAAAGGATGAGTTTGTGTCCTTTGTAGGGACATGGATGCAGCTGGAAACCATCATTCTTAGCAAACTATCACAAGAACAGAAAACCAAACACCGCATGTTCTCACTCATAGGTGGGAACTGAACAATGAGATCACTTGGACTCGGGAAGGGGAACATCACACACCAGGGCCTAACATGGGGAGGGGGGAGGGGGGAGGGATTGCATTGGGAGTTATACCTGATGTAAATGACGAGTTGATGGGTGCTGAAGAGTTGATGGGTGTAGCACAGCAACATGGCACAAGTATACACATGTAACAAACCTGCACATTATGCACATGTACCCTAGAACTTAAAGTATAATAATAATAAAAAATAAAAAAGAAATCCAACTATTTTCAATGAATACCAAGGCACTGTAGAAGAAAATTCCAGTTATATAGGATAATATCTGCTTTACTTTTTCTCATCCTAACAAGTTTTGATAATTATAAATGAGATTTTGAAAATTCTGTTTTACTGTGAATCAAGAGTATAAATTCTATTCTGGGCTAGGTGTTAAAGAAAAGCTTTATTAGCACTTATTTGGAAAATTCAGATAGGACAAGGTCTCTTTAAAATAAGATTGTCATCTGCTACTGAGCACTCAGCATGTGCAAAGCACAGTGCCAGGCATGTTTATACATTATGCTATTTAACTAGCACAACAAAACTTCGAAGTGGTGGCATTATAGTCATTTAGAAGACTAAAAAGTTTTCAGTCCTTTAATTAAACGTAAGAGTTTTGTAATGGCTACAATGTGAAAGAATGAAGCTAAAAATTGTGTGCTGTTGTCATCTGAAATGCAACTGGACACTGTCACTAATTTTCTTATATATATCGCTCTTCCATGATTTATTTTCTGTGTATATGAATGTAATATGGCCCAGAAAAGAACCATGGCTCTCTGTTGTTATCTAAATTTCCTTTCCTTTTCTTTATATATTTTGATAAATACATTTTTATTTAACTATTTAAAAATGAATCATCATTTTTCAGAAGCTAAAATACCCAGATGGGTACAAACATCTGTGAGATGTTTTGAGATAGGGCCTTGCCCTGTCACCAAGGATGGAGTGCAGTGGCACAATCATGGCTCACTCCAGCCTCGACCTCTTGGGTTCAAACAATCCTCTTACCTCAGCCTCCTGAGTAGCTAGGATTTTAGGTATACACCACCATGCCCAGCTATTTTCTTCTATTTTTTGTAGATGGGGTCTTGCTATGTTGCCCAGGCTGGTCTCAAAGTCCTGATCTCAAACAATCCTCCTGCCTCAACCTCCTAAAGTGCTGGGATTACAGGCATAAGCCACTATGTGCAGCTTACTAGATGGATTTTTATATCAAATTTGGAGAGTATATTTCGTATGGTTTGCCTTAATATATAGACACATATTTTGCAACCATCCATATAACTGTTCATTGCAGTTGTTTATTTACTTATTAGTTTGTCTGATATTAAAACTTTCAGCCTTCTGTTATTTGTGTGTGTGTGTGTGATACTTATATCCCTATCTCTTTTTTTGTTGTTATAAATAGTTTATCATTGGATTTGGCTTTTTCATACAAATCCAGCTACAAATCACTTATGGGAGAGATTTAATGGAATTAAACCATTTGTAGTACTGCTTAGTACATTTGTTCTTATGATTGGTATCTTATTTTTGTCTTTGCTTGTTTGTTTTGCTTTTGATTTATTTTCTTTCCTGACTTTTGCTGAGTTGACCAAGACTTTATACTGCCTTTTCTTTTCACTCCAGTGGTTTAGAAAAAAAAAAAAGTTCTGACCCGTATTTCTAATCTACTAGTAGTTACCATTAAAGTGTTTATAAAGCTAATTAAATTCACAATTTTCAGTAAACATAGCAAATTTAACAAGCTCAATTATAATACTCCTGCTCCAAGAAGACCCCATTTATTACAAAATTATTTTCTTCCAGAGCTCTTCCTAGCTCTTGGATTTTGTTGAAAACATCTAGAATTTACTTCCAAAGTATTGCTAATGGTTCTTTACATTATTAGTCATGTAATTCATTTACTTATATTTTTAAATAAAATTCAAAACCACGGAAATAAAACTGTTTAAACAAGTAAAAGTTTTCTGGTTTGAGTGCTCACTCACCAATGCTGCTTATTAGCCATGCTGTGCCTTTTATTGATTGTTTTATCTTGACTTGGCTCTATTTTTTTCAGGAAAGATGCAAGTGTAGCGGTATCCCTGAGCCATGGCATTGTTCATAAATGACTTGTCAGATGATAAGGGGAGATGAGTGGGAAGTCACAGACATTAATGGTGAATAAATCACCCTTATAACTATCTGAAAGTTTACTTTTACTTTATTTCTTTGGTTATTTATTTTATGCATTCATCAAGGAGTATAGAAACTCCACCTACACAGGGACCTGGTCTGACCTGTGTCTTGTGAGGCCGCCAGCAACTGTAACAGATCCCAACACTTTGCTCAGTAAATATTTGTTTCCACAGCTCTAGCTCCATAGATATTGATTTCATTTGTCTCTAACTGAACCTGGAAATCTACATTTTTTATAAATAGCCCAAGTGATTCTGATGTAGATGTACTACAGAAAATAGTTTTGAGGGATGTTGTAATAAATAGTTAATGTTGGCAATTATTCCACAGGTGCTAAAGAAAACGATTCAGTTTCTTTAGTGAATACTATTGGATACATTAACATGTGTACAACAGTCTTGTTTTTGTTATTAAAATCATCCGTAGCCCTTCATGTCTACAACATCTGTTAAAAACACTGACAGTGTATACAAACCTATTGTGATATTATAATGCTTCTGCCCATTGCTTTCAATGATTTTTGCTTAAGTAGAATATTACATTGAATTCAGTACATTTTTTTTCTTTGTGAGATCTCCAAAATCAATCTGTATCATAAAATTAATAACAGTTTATAATCTCTTTTGGCCAAATGAGTTATTACTTACAAGTGTACAAAAATTAGGAATGCCAGCTTCAAAATTTGTGCAGCAATTGTCAGTCAGTGGCTTTGAAAGAAAGTCTCAAGGACAATTGAGAGGACTCTTTCAGACCCTCAGAACCAAATAGATGTGGAGCGTAGTGAATCAGATATGTTTGTCAATATAAAAAAAAAAAAAAGGTCAAAGAAAGGCTGTCTACACAATTGTAGTACATACTTAAGATGCCAACTGTAAGAGCTAAAGAAAGAGGAAAGAAACATGCAATTCAGCTTAACAGTCAAAGACAGGTTTATTTTATAGAAATAAACCTGAGAGGAGCTTCTGGCCAATTTTGGTCAGGAGTGCTGTCTCACAGACTAAGAGTATACATTGGTTTTAGAGTGAGGGGGCTTATCACAAGCTTGAAATGTTTCTGTGTAGGGGAGAAGTTTATGGTGGAGTCAGACTGTTTCTGGGTGGAGGTGAGATTATCTCAGGTCTGGCATGCCTCTGGTAGGGGAGGCGTTTGGAATTTTTTTGGTCAGAGATATTATTTGTGGTTTATGGTCATGCTGACCTTAGCCAGTAGGCTGATGACCTTTGGATTTAGGCAGTTTTTGATCAAGGTGAACTTAAAATGACAGTGCTTGTCCACTATGGTGATACTCCTGCTCTGTCACCAGCAATAACAGGTTTTAAAAAATATTGCATTACAAACACATTTAAAGGAAATTTTACCATTAGGAAATGTATTCACTGACAGGCAAACAGGATTTCTCTTCTTGACTGAGAATATGTGCTCCAGCTATCAATACCATTCATTGTGGACACTCCTCATCAACACAATATTTCTCTAAGTTTACCAAGCACATGAGGAAACATATGCCATTTACAGGACTTACTCAAAAACAAATCCACCTCCATATCACCTTCAGCCCCCGAGAGCAGACATAAAAAAAGAGGCACAAATTATTTTCTTATTAAAATTATATTCTCGGGGGCGGAGCAAGATGGCCGAATAGGAACAGCTCCAGTCTCCAACT
>NW_020258639.1:0-6013 GCF_003255815.1 Theropithecus gelada | reverse complement strand
ATGAACAGACATTTCTCAAAAGAAGACATTCATACAGCCAACAGACACATGAAAAAATGCTCATCATCACTGGCCATCAGAGAAATGCAAATCAAAACCACGATGAGATACCATCTCACACCAGTTAGAATGGCAATCATTAAAAAGTCGGGAAACAACAGGTGCTGGAGAGGATGTGGAGAAATAGGAACACTTTTACACTGTTGGTGGGATTGTAAACTAGTTCAACCATTATAGAAAATAGTGTGGCGATTCCTCAAGGATCTAGAACTAGATGTACCATATGACCCAGCCATCCCATTACTGGGTATATACCCAAAGGATTATAAATCATGCTGCTATAAAGACACATGCACACATATGTTCATTGCGGCACTATTCACAATAGCAAAGACTTGGAATCAACCCAAATGTCCATCAGTGACAAACTGGATTAGGAAAATGTGGCACATATACACCATGGAATACTATGCAGCCATATGAACATGTTTTATGAACACATTTACCTCAATGGTTGACTGAAAAATAAAAATGCAAGTCCCTTTGATCTTGAAGCCTTTGATTCTTAGGATTTAGGAAAAATGATATGTGATTTGTAGGATATGAAAAAATTGATTTGGGCACAGAGAGGAAAAAAATATGCCAATACAGTAAAAAAGTGTGTGTGTATATATATAACATAATAATTCATTAATTGAACATATGGCAAAATATGCTAGACATAAAAGTAAACATGATTATCTCTAAGTGAACTCATTTTTTCTCTATACATTCTCCAAAATTTCTGAAATAGATTTGGGAAAATAGTGACTGAGTGTAAATGTGTGAAGAAAACAAAACAACAAGGTAAATTATTTCTTTGTCAAGAATACTTTTTTCAGAATCAAATGCTATTAGTTATACATATCCTTTCATATTTGAACTACCCATTATGTAATTCATCCATGCACAGTATGAAATATGACATTAATTTTATTAGAGAAACTAATACCTTACGTATTTAGCTCCCCTCATATTTTTTATTTGCTTCCCTTAATACTGGTTGAAGTATGCAAAAAACTAAAATTAAATATAACTTCTTTAAAACCACAAAGTTCTCTCACTACTCTCTCCATGACACTAGCGGAGGATTTTTTTAAATCACCTTGAATGATATCAATTCTAACACCCTAGTAGTGTGTCCCCTTTACCTCAGAGTTTTGGAATATATAACATAAGATCTGTGTCACCTAGACACACTTGCAGTTCCTTTTCCAATCTAGATGTATATTCTTTCAGTCTGATCCTTTCATGATTTTGCAGTTGTATGTGGAACAGCATGATGTGGCTGCAGTTAGTCTGATTCTGCTATCCCTGTTGACAAGTGTAGTCATGGATTGGCTTCACTTTTTATAGAAGCAGAAGATCTTAAGGGGGATGTTAAACAGTAATGTGACATCCATTTTGAAAAAGTAAATTGAGGCCCAATAGCCAGAGATTGTGCTGACGACTTCCTAAGTATCTATGAATTATTGTGGCGGTACTGGAAGCTCTCATGATGAAACAAACATGTGGAGCCTTTAAGAATATTTTTGCTAGAAGCTCAGTCTTGATCCTACTCCTACAGCTCATCTAAAAATTCCACAAATCTTACTTACCTATATGAAATCATTTTCTGACAAATGCAGCTTTATTCCAGCCAGCAAACCCCACCCAGTTAGGACAACAAACCACATAAAGGCCTAAATGACCGCCCTCCACCATGATTGAAAATATATACATGCATTACTGAGTGTGAAAATCATACTTATTCCAGTGTGTGGATCCTCGATTTCCCTGAATCATCCTACATTAAGGCCTGTAGAACTCCAATTTATTGGCTTTACTCTTCTCTTCCATTTCTGAGTCTTCTTCCTTGGCCATTTTTTTTTTTTTTCATTTTATTTTGGGTGTGGAGGGGCTGCCAGAGAGCAATACCAGAGCAGCTTGTGTTAGTTTAGCAGGTATCTATCCATCTATCCATCCATCCATCCAATAAATTCTAAATATGGAGGAGAGCACAACCAATTCCAATTTGAAATGTTACTACACATTGCAGTCCTGTGCAATAGATCCTAGCACCAATGTGAGTCTTCCTTTTGAGGAAGAATTTGAATGTATTATATTAATTTATTTCAGTAAGTTGAGTACCTAAACATTTGCCAGTGCTTTTTCCTATGCCCAGTATAGGGGAGTCATTAGGTATTCTAATTTGATTAAATCTGTGCTTAGAAAAGACCACTCTTACCCTAATGTGGAGAATTGATATAAGCTGGCAAGAACAGGAGATAGTACCAGTTAAAGAGGTTAGTGAAGCAATTCCGATTCGAGAGGATTGGGACTTGAATTCATACACTGGTCATGGCATGAGGTGAGCTAGATGAAATCCCTGGATAGTAAAGAGGTAGAACCAGTAAGACTTTAGGTGTCATAAGGAATGTGGTGGGAATAGAATTGGTGAGGGAGAAGTCAAGGATTATATCTAAGTAACTCTCTGAACAGCAGACTATATGGGTGGAGTGCCACATTTGTGTTAAGAAAACACAAGGGTAGAATAAATTTTTAGTCTTTTTGAGCGCTAGATAAATGTAGCACTAATTTTTAAAAAGTTTATAATAACTTTCAAATATATTTAAAAGCAGCTAGAATAGTATAGTAGTATTGTCTTTCATAAATATAAAATTTATTTCATCTTTTCCTCATTATTTTTCATTGTATTAATAAATATATATTAAAGCAAATGGTGAAATATAATCTTTTTGCATGCTTTAGTAAATAGCATGTATTTCTAAAACTAGGGACATTTATTTTTGTCCTTAATGTCCAAAACCATAATGCCATTTTCATGCCCAATTAAATGGATAATAATTCACTAAATTTATTCTGCAGAGTATTATAATAAATTTATGATTATTTTTATTTTTAACATTTTATTGAAGTAAATCAATATTATAAAGCAATGCATAAATTCACATTGTATGGTTCAGTGAATTATTATAAACTCACCTGCATAGCCAAAACTCATATCAAGAAATAGTAAATTATCACCACTTTAGATTTTTATTTTTGCCTCTGTAAATTAGTACTTGCTTCTGTCTTTCTAAAGATGACCATAATCTCAACTTCTAAATCCACAGACTAGTCTTGCTTTATATTTTGTTTTATATACATGAAATACAGGTTATATATTCATTTATATTTTTTGTTTGATGTTATGGCCATTATATTATTCCATGTTTGTATGCAGTTTTAGTTTATTCATTGTTAGAATATAGCATGCCACTGTATAAAATTTATTAACTGATAATAGCCATTTGGTTTGTTTCTAATGTAGGATTATTATGAATAATGCTGCTATGAATATTCTTATTGGTATATCATGTTACATATACATATGCATTCTCAATATGTATTTAGGAGTAGTTATTTGATTGGTCATACAATGTGTATATTCAACTTTAGTTCATAATTAAAAATAGTTTCCAAAATAGTGATAACAGTTTACACGCATGCCAATAGCCTGTAAGAGTTCTAGTTGCTCCATTTCCTTTCCAACAGGTCTGCATCTTATTTTAATCATTCTGGTTGTTGTTTAGTGGCATCTAGTTTTGCTTTTAATTTGAATTTTCTTGAACTTTAACGATAGTGTGAGTCTTTTCCACAGATTTATTAGTAATTCAGGTTGTTTAAATAAAATTCCATTTAAAAATCAGTGTTGTGATTCTTCCCCTTCATTTATTTCCCAGATGATAAAATTCAGGCCAAGAGAAGCAAAGACTGACATAAAAAAGAAACAACAAAAACAACTCTTATTAATGATGCGGAATTAATCTGAATTCTCCAAAAACCTGCCTCTTTTGGAGGTAAGTGGGGTTCTAGGTTTGAATCTCTTTTCTCCGACTTACCTGTGTAACCTTCAGTGAGGCAATGTTCAAGCCTATTCCCTTTTCTAGCAAATGACACTAGGAAGGAATACCCCCATAAAGAGTTGAAAGAAGAAAATGCCTTTGTCTTTTTCGTATGATTAATTATTCTTTGTCTTATGTTTATGAGCCTTTTCTCAGCTGTACATGTTGCTAATATTTTTCAACCTTTTCACTCTTTGAGAAATCATAAAAATAGGCCGGGTACGGTGGTTCATGCCTGTAATCCCAGCACTTTGGGGGGCCGAGACGGGTGGATCATGAGGTCAGGAGTTCAAGACCAGCGTGGCCAAGATGCTGAAACCTCGTCTCTACTAAAAATTCAAAAATTAGCCAGGTGTGGTAACATGCACCTGTAATCCCAGCTACTTGGGAGGCTGAGGCAGGAGACTCGCCTGAGCCCAGGCGGCCAAGGTTGCAGTGAGCTGAGATCAGCCGCTGCACACCAGCCTGGACAACAGAGCAAGACTCTGTCTCAGAAAATATATATATATATAGTTTAATTAATTAATAGTTTAATAGTATATTGTAGAAAGTTTTACTTTCTTTACTATTTAAAATCATTATTTGGGGATATAAGGTAGACATCAAGTTATAGTTTCCATATCCAGACAACAAATTCAACACAATTTATTAAAATTAATCAGTAATTTAATTTTCACTAATGTCCTTACATACTATTAACACCTATGAAAGTGGCAATGTTATTTTATCTAAAAAATACATGTCAGTATCTGGAATGGTGGGTTACATATTATATTAAACACTGTATGCTTGCCAGTAAACCATATCTGAAAAATTTGACAATGTATAGAACTATTCTTCATGTAATTTCAGTCCTTTATTGAACGTCTGCTTGATATCAAAGCTACAGACTCTAAATAGCTTGCCAGAGTCACCAGAATCAACCTGGAACTTCATTAAAGGGAAATAAAAAAATAATTTTTATGCTGCTTTCCTCTTCCCCAGTGTCACAAATACGCCAAGTGTACCACAATTTTCTGCTGAAACTCCAAGTACATTTTTGAATTTTAAGAAATTAAACTGAAAATTTAGAGATAGTATAAGATACATATGTTTGTGTGTGTGTGTATATATGTGTGTGTGTGTATATATATATGTGTGTGTGTATATATATATGCCTAATCTATGTGAACTAAAGATTTCATAATGTGAAGGATGAAGAGTAAGAATCTAACCAAAAGGGATATGTTTTCTTTTTCTTTTTCATACAGATAGAATAATAAATGATAGGAAGAAAGAGAGAGAAGGAGAGACAGAGAGAGAAGGAGAGAGGGAGAAAGAGAGGGGGGAAAGAAGAGGGGGAAGCAGGGGAAGGAAACTAAATTCTCTAGGTAGGTGAAGTGTTTTATTGAAGACAACTACTTGAGACAGTCTGCAGTCTGGTTGATAACATTGGTGAAGTTTTCAGTGCTGTGTTTAGCAAGTAAAGAAATAGACACTCAAAATCTTAGTATATATGCCCCATATACACTCAATTAAGAAAGATTGTAACAACAGTGATATTACCCAATGTTAATACACGCACATACATACATATATGCACTCAGACTGGGATGGATGGGATAAGAATTCTAATACAATCTTTAGTGAATTGTAACATTTAACTCTAATGTGGTGAGCTACAATACTGTTAAATGGTGGCTTAATGTGAAGAGCAAGGTACTTGCCATTAAATCTCTTGGATTTTAACAATAATGGCATTTTTAGGGGAAATAATTGTGATTTTACTATTTCATACAGTTACACAAATGGTCATTGGGAAACATTTGAAGATATGACTATGTTCATTATCTAGATTTCACTGAACCAAACATACAATTGTATATTTCTTTTTTTTTTTTTTTTTAATTTATTTATTATTATTATACTTTAAGTTGTAGGGTACATGTGCATAACATGCAGGTTTGTTACATATGTATACTTGTGCCATGTTGGTCTGCTGCACCCATCAACTCGTCATTTACATCAGGTATAACTCCCAATGCAATCCCTCCCCCCCCCCTCCCCATGATAGGCCCCGGTGTGTGATGTTCCCCTTCCTGAGTCCA
>NW_020258638.1:0-15433 GCF_003255815.1 Theropithecus gelada | reverse complement strand
TGGAGGGAAGACAGGTGCATGCAGATCTCCATTTAACACACACACACCTGAGTGCCCAGCATCCTACTCTAAACTGACCATCTCAGAGCTCAGCCTTGCCCTGCCCTTCTGCTGTTTCCTTAATCAACCTGATTTCAACACCTAGGAAAACATCTACTTCATACCTTCTGAGAACGTGCTCCACCCACATCTAGCTGATAGTCTCACTTCATTTCACAAAGAAGAGATTCAAACTCCTTCATCATTTCCCCATTAATTTAGTCATCCTAATCTTCTACACTTGTCCTTTTCTGTTTTATTGAGCTCTGTGAGGCTGCAGGGCTGTGTCTCTTCCTACAAAGGTCCCATCCCTCCTCCTTTCTTATGAACTCTGCTCATTCAGGGGTCCTCCTCTTCATGCCCCTCCCACCTCTCTCATCACACCATCTTGACTGTTGCCATCAGCATTGGCATGCTCTACCTCCCATCTCAAACATGCCTTGACTCCACAGCACTCTAGTTATTAACCTGAGCCCCTTTAGGGCCAACCTCTCACATGCTCTATTCCCCCACTTTCCATTCACTCAACCAATCCAGCCTGCCTTCCACACCACCCTTCCTGAAATTGCTGCCATCATAGTCATCAAACACTTCATGTTACTGAACTCAATGGACAGTTCTGCCTCTGTTTTAGTGAAACCCTCACAAGCACTCCACATAGTCCACTTTCTGTCTTTAACGTGCCTGGTTCCCTCTGCCCAAACTCTTAGGATTGGGCTTCCTCAGGGACTTGTCCTGAGTCCTCTTCTTTTTGTCTTTCCATGGATTACCTCCTCCAGTCTATGTTTTTATACCACCTTTATGTACATGAAGTGAAGGCAGGGCAGCGTTAGACTGGGGTGGGTCAATTCCCTTCTGATAGTCTCAGAGTCTCAGGCATCCCAAAGATGAAAGCTCTGGAGGAGAGACACCAGTACTCACAGGTCTCATGTCCGTGCTCCGTCCAAGGAGACCTAGCCACTTCCTTACCCCTCCTGCTCAGTTTCAGAAGAAAAGGATTGGGGATTGGTTGGGCTGTTCTCCCACCTTTTAAGAGCCAACTGCCTTGGTCACCACTCAAGACAAGAGCAAGTCTATTTTCAGGAAGCACAGGGGGTCCTCTGCTTCTCTATCCTCCCTAACAAATAAGCTGGGCTAGACCCTGGAGGGCAGCCATGGAGGAGTGTGGGAAGGACTCACCCTTGCTTCAGAAGTTCCTTGCAATCAGGGACCAGGGTATGGTGACAAATGCCACTTCATGGTTACACTGGACATGACCAGGGGAAGGTGTCAGGCTGTGTGTTATTACAGATTGTATATTTGCATGCCTGGGGGTTACTAGGCTGTATGCATATAAACAGGGAGGAGGCAGGCTCTGAGAACCTGCCAGCGTGCCTGGGATGAGCTGTGAATTTTTGCCCCTGATGCCATGAGTTGGAGGTGCCTCTGCTCAAAACATATGGTACACACTTCTCCTTCTTTTAATCTGGTATCATGTGTCATCTCTCAGGTCCAATAAGAAAACATTCCCACGTCCTTCCCTCCCTCCCTAGTACCAAGGTCCTCATCTCAGTTTCCATGGGTCCATGGAGGGCTGCCTCTAGTGATGAGCTGGAATCTTAAGGCCTGAAATAGAGCCAGACTGCAGCAGTCCCAAGTCTTGGAGAGCTTCAAGTAACTGCTCCCGGGCAGAGCCAATAAAGGAATTCTCCAGGAAGGTAGGCAGGCCTCCCACACCATCCCGCAGGGTATACAGGGGCACTCGCACCAGGCCCAGCACCTGTAAAAGGAAGGAGACAGGAGACACTGGGGCCCCAGGTGGCTCATTCCCTTAACTCCATCCTCTCTCCAGCAGATATTTCTAGAGCAGAGGCCTCACCCCTTAATACTCCAGCAGAAACAGGCCCAAGGCTCACACCTCACTAAAGCCTAGTGGCTCAACCTTCTGCAGGAAAATGACCCAAAACATGTTATCTAGCTCTATCAATTAATCTTTCCCACATCTGCTTCTAAACCTCTAATGGCTCCTGTCTCGAAGATGTATTCATACCCTTTCACCAGTGGTTGTCAAAATGTGGTCCTCGGATTATCTGCATCAGTATTATTTGGGAACTTTTGAAAATGGCAAATTGTCAGGTTTCCTCTCCCCCCGCCCCGCCACCAATGCAGGAATGCTGAGAGAAATCGCTATTTTAACAAGACGCCCAGATGATTCTGCTACCTGCCAAATTTTCAGAACCACTTTCATACATAATCTATCTACTAGCCCTGCCTGAAATAGCAGGGCCACATCTCCTACACAAGAAAAGCAAACCCCAAGAATAAAACCTAGGTTGCCACACCTAGATAATGTGATCATCTATCACACTGTCAACAGGGAACAGCAGAGAGACATGGATGAGTGTGTTCTAGAAAGGATCTCTCCTGGTAAAGGGTGGGAAAGACCTTTACACAAAGCCCAGGTTGGCAGTACTAATTCAAAGTAGAGATGACCACGATCTCAACTCCACCAAGAAAACTGGGGAGAGGGCAAGGTCAGAGGGGCAGACTTTTCTCCAGGGATGCTTTCTTGGGGTAGAGAAGAGGAAACTGGGAAAGGGACAGAGTCCCAGGCTGGCCCCACCTCCAGCCCGTGGTCCTTGGCGCGTGTTGCGCCGGCCTCCACAGCCAACAGCTGCTCGAGCGTCAGACGCTTGGCATAGAAGTGGGCCACAACGCGTGGCCCTGACCCGGCGTGGGAGCTGCGGTAGTCAGTGCGCTCCACGCGGAAAGCGGCCGCCGCCTCGCCGAGCTCCTCGCGCAGCTCGCGGTTCAGCCCGTCCTCTAGGCTGCTGTCCTGCGTGTCCACGAATCCGCCGGGGAAGCCCAGGCGTCCATCGAAGCGCATCTGCATCTGCGAGAGGGGGAGGCAGGGATTGGCAGGGGAGCCCCAGAAGAGACCCCCAGAGAGGGTGCGGGGCTCAGGCAGAAAGTGGCCGGGCGCGCCCCCTTCTCACCAGTACGGCGTAGCGCAGCGGGATGCGGCCGAAGAGCATGCCAGGGTCCGGCGCGTAGAGGAGAGCATGGCACGCATGACGCCAACCCGACCCCAGCGCCAGGGCCTCGCCCAGCTCCAGCCTGCGGGCCCCGGCCATGGCCGGACACTGCTCCTCTGCTGTCCGGAAGACCCAAGTGGGCAGAGGGGCGGGTCTCACCTCGGACCAATCCGAGCCTGGGCGGTGCCGCAAGGCCCAATCCCTGCAGGAATAAGGGGAGGAACCTAGGCGCCTTAGGACCGGGCGCCGGGACTGGTGCGGGAGGCAGCTAATCAGGGCGGGACTTGCAGACCTGGTTGAAGTCCAGGGCCCAGGAACGCTAGGGAAACCGAAAGCAGCCTCTGGGTTGGGCCTGCGGTGGGGCGGGGCTGGGGGTGTGGCCGCGCCCTGAACCTGGAGCAAGGGCAGTACATAAAGATTCCTGGGAGCCGAAAGGGCAAGTCAGGAAAGTAGCTTTGGTTGGGTTTCGTGGTACACAAAGCACAAGGCCTGGGTTGGGTTCGGAGGAAATGAGGCTTGCGGCGGGGCAGGGCTGAAGGTATGGCAGCGCCCTGAACCTGGAGCAAGGCTGGTACATAAACGCCTACGTCACAATCTGGAGTCAGCTGAAGTGTCCCAGCAGGTGAGGAAGAGCTGGGGCGCTCAGTTGAGTGCTGGGAGCCAAAGAAGCAATAAGTACATTTGGTTGGGTGTGGTGGTACACAAAGCACAAGGCCTGGGTGGGCGTTAGGAGGAAATGAGGCAGGGTTGGCCTCAGACACCAAGGCCCATCCTAGGGAAATGGGGATGGAGAGGCGCCATGGTCTAACAACTATCTTGAGTGGTGAAACTGAGGGGACTTGGTGACTGAGTGAATGGGGAAGAGGGAGCGCTGGGCTAGTGGTGGTTCAGAGTTTCCTGATGTGGTGTCATTTTCTGAGAAGGGGAGAGTAGGAGAAGGGTGAGCAGTGGTAAGTGTAGTTCTAGTCAGGAATTGGGGGGGCCATAGGCAGTGGGCAGCTGATCGTGGGAGTCTGACGCACAGGAAATGGCACATGGAGAAGTCACAGGGCAGTGAGATTTTCAGGGGAAGTGTGGGGGTGGAAGGAGCTGTGAGTGAAATCCTGTGGCCCAGGACTGGGAGTGAGGAGGGGTGAGAGGTAGAAGAAGCTCTCTAGGCTTTCTAGTCTTTCCCTCACACACCCTGACACCTCTGAGCTGTGAAGGAGAGTGGGTTACCCTACCATTAGGGCAGAGGCCTACTCAGGGCCTGATGTTGAGGAGCAGGGATTTAGGATCCCTCACTCCAGGCCAGGCCTTCCCCAACCTGTAGAGCGCCCCTACACCAGGTGTCAATATTGATTATGCAATAGAAAGCAGGAGGCAGCTCCTTGAGGGGGGCTGGGCATAAAGTCAGTCACAGCCTGTAAGTGACAGCATGTGGTGGGAAAGAGTCCGGACCCACCCAGAAACAGGCTTGTGCCCTTAACAAGTCACTTAACTCCCTCAGATCCCAGCAGCTCATCTGTTAAGTGGAGATGATACCAACCTATTAGGGATGCTGAGATATGTAAAGCACTTAGAACAGTGCCAGGCAGAAGGTAAATGTAGCCATTCTTGGAGTTGAGGGTTGGGGCACAGTGCTATGTCTTACGTTGAGGACCCAGGGCTGGGTACAGTGGCTCATACCTATATTTCCAGCACTGTGAGAGGCGAGGTGAGAGGATCATTCGAGGTCATGAATTCGAGACCAGTCTGGGCAACATAGCGAGACCCCATCTCTACAAAAAATAATAATAATAAATAAAGACCCAAGTGTTGGAAATGAGCTGCACTCATCAGGCTCCAGTGTTCGAAGGAGGGATGAGACTGTATGACATCATCTTTCCTAGCTTAGTCTTCTGAGTTGCAGTGCAGAGATATTATCTAATAACATGAAGCAACTGCATTAAGGTGATGAGTCTGTAGGTATGACACAATTGTCATTAGCCTGCTGGAGTTCTAGGGGGTTTGGAAATAGCCCTGCTTTAACATTAGAGTCACCTCGCGAAAAGCTTATAAAAATTTTTAAAAGCTGCCACTTTTTCCTACCACAGACCAATTGAATCAGAATGTATGGGGGTCATGCAGGGGGTCATATGTGGTTTTTAAAATGTATTTTAGGTAACTAATAACCAGGGTGGAGGACCAGGGCCTTCCCCCTTCCACTAGCATTCCAAAGGCGACTTGGTTTTTCTCCTAGATAGGCTACCTTTAATGATTTAGGATCAAACATGCCCTTTCCAGATCTTCAGGCTGTTCTTTCTTTCCTGGTTACTTGAGGAGACTTTAAAGATGGACTGTTAAAGATGTACTTCAAAGATTTCGAAGGCAACATGAAAAACTGTAAAACCAAGGCAACAGCTATACGAGTTTTAACGATTTTGGAGATCAGAGCTTTTTCTAGATGAATATGATAAATATGGAAATCCTTTAGAGCCCCCAACCTTGCCATCCCTTTCAAATCCTTCTTTGCCTCTGCCCTACCTCCCCACCCCCACCAACCATCCCCCATTCCACTATCCTAAGGCAGAATACCCAGGACTCAAGGCTGCAGGTAGAGGGCTGAGCCATGTACCTAAAGAGCTGCTCCAAGTTCATAATGGTACCTGGAGCCAAAAATAACTCTGTGGTCAGCCCGGGAAGATTCTAGAAAACCAATCTATTATTTTAAAAATAATAATGAAAAGAACTAAGCATTTATCCTGCCTTTTTTATGTGAGCTCTTCCTCAGGGCCACCACATAGTTAATGAGAGGAAATTTTTCTCACAAAGTATTCCAGGTAATCAAAGACGAAGGACAGAACCAATCAAAAATTTAACATTTGTTAAACTTTAAAGAATTAATGGAATCTAGGGAATGAGAGGAAATTTATCTCACAAAGTATTCCAGGTAGTCAAAGAGGAAGGACAGAGCCAATCAAAATTTTAACATTTGTTAAACTTTAGAGAATTAATGGAATCTAGGGAATGATTATCACTGGTTGCTAACATCATGAATAGACAGTTGTTATACACATTGTGATGAAAGAGCACACTACCTCCTTTGGATTATTTCTGCCAAAATATTGAACTATCATCTTAATCTAACAATTTATAAGAAATTCAAACGAATACCTATTTAAAATATTAGGAAGAAACTAAAATGATGTATGTAGTAATAGATTAGAGTTTGAAACATCAGTATGAATTCACTTTTAGCTTGATGTAGATATGGCTATATATATATATACACACACACATCCACACACATATGTGTACATACAAAGGTTAGTGTGCACACATATTTCCTTCCTCTGTCAGCTGAGTGGACTTAGAAGCAATGATATTCCAATAGCAACAAACACAGCAACTGCCACATTTTGGTTTCTAACACCATTTTCCATAAAAGGAATCAAAGCCCTTTGGAGAAATGGCTGATTCTAACATTGGAAATATGCAACATGGATATACAATAAGCCTAAAGCATCTTGTGATGCCAGAAATTAAGGAAGTTCACCAAATAAAAAAGGACAAAAATCTATATCGATGGAGGTGTGTCAAAGAAACAGGGACACAGGGACCAACTGAAAATGTTTCTAGTGGTCAAAGCTGAAAGAATTTGAGCAACAAAATAAGTAGTATTGGATTATAACTTGAAGTATCAAATAAATATCTACAGGCCCATACTGATAATACAAATAAATAATGAAAATTTATTAGTAAATAAATGGAGAAGAGAAAAACATCCTGTGCAAAAGAACTGGAAATAATTCATGCAGCTACTCTGCCCTCAAGGAGGTGGAGCATAACTCCCCACTCCTTGTGGGTTGTGAATAATGACTTCCTTCCAAAGAGTGCAGTATGAAAACAGGAGAAGGAGTAACTTTGTAACTTTGTGGAGAAACCTGACAAACACTACCTTGAACACATGATCAAGGTCAAAATCATCATTGACAAGTCATGTTGGTAGAATGTACCCTTAATACGAAGTAATGAAAATGGTACTTTTGTCTGTGGTTTTCCTCCAAAAAGACATAATCCTTCTCTAACCATGAGAAGAGCACCAAGCAAATCCCAGTGAAGGGACATTCTACACAATACCCGACCAGTAAGCTTCAAAATTGTTATTATCTTAGTCCATTACAGCTGCTGGAACAAAATACCACAGATTGGGCGGCTGAGAAACAATAAATACTTGATTTCTCCCAGTTCTGGAGCCTGAGAAGTACAAGATCCAGGTACTGGCAGATTTGGTGCCTACTGAGGGTCCACTTCTGGGTTCATAGAAGATAGTCTTGTGCTGAAACCTCCGTGTGAGAAGGGGTGAGGGAGCTCTCTAGGGTCTCTTTTATGAAGTCACTCATTTCAGTCATGAGAGCTCTGACCTCATGACCTAATAACTTTACAAAGGCCCTACTTCCAAATATCAATACAATTGGAGTTAGGATTTCAATGTAAGAATTTGAGAACAAAAATATTCAGTCTATAACAATCATGAAGCATAATGAAAGTCTGAGAAATTCTCACAACAAAGATGAGCCTAAGAAGACATAACGTGACTAAATGGAATGTGGTATCCTAGAGAAGAAAAAGGACATTAGAGAAAAACTAAGGAAATCTGAATAAAGCATAGATTTTGGTTGATGATAATGTATCAAAATTGATTTATTATTATAAGAAATGTTTTATAATAATGTAGATGTTAATTATAGGGTGAAGTAGGTAGAGTATATGGGAACTCTCTGTACTATTTTTATAAATTTTCTGTAGATGTAAAACTTCTAAAAAATAGGTTTGTTTTAAATCAGGAGAATACAAACAGTGAAATATATAATGAACAAAAATTTAAAGGAAAAATGACCTGATTTCTTTAATAAATAAATTACAAAGGGAAAAAAGACATGGTGGCAGAATCTATACATTAAGAGACTGAGGAAACATACCAATTGAAGCAGTTGGTTTATTTGAATCCTAATTTGTCCAAACAAATTTATTGATCATTGTTTGAGGTGCTAATAGTATGGTGGCTGTTTTGTTAGGGTTCTTTATCTATTAGAGATACATACTAAAACATTTGTGAACGACGTGATAAAAGTAATTCAATGAGGGGGCAGAGGCTGAAGTTATAAATAAAATAAAATTGGCCATGAATTGATAATTTTTGAAGCTGGGTGATGATGGGGCTATTAAGGACTTATGTTATTCTGCTTACTTTTACTTTTATATAGCTTGATGTTTCCATAGTAAAAAGTTAAAAATGAAAAGATCTTGGGCATCTCATGAAGTAAAGGTAAAGGTTATCATTTACATTTGAATAAAACTTTGCATTTCACAAAATTCTTTCACAGACAGAATCCCTTTGGTCAAGGAGAGGGAGAGGGAGGTAAGGGTCTGGTCTTCATTTTTAAGCAGGAAGAAGACTACAAACCACCATCTGCCATCTGCCAGGTAATTTTAAACCAGTCCACTTAATCCCCATCAGATTTTCCAGATGCTTTGAATGCAGAGCCAAGGTTGAGAACCACTGATTTAGACAAATATACTATGGGGGAAGGAGAAGGAGGTTCTACCGGTAGAGAGCAACCAGCTGGAGCCATTTGGGACTTAGCACAAAGGACTTCTTGTCAGGGAAATTCACCTATTGAGAGACATTTTGGTTGTTTCCAATTCTGGGCCATTGAAAAGAATACTAATAAGCAAAGTCCCTCTTCTGCTATGAAACTAAGAGTGGGCAGATATTCCCTCTCTGGCCCTTGGGTAACTGAAAGGAGGCTTATGACCAAAGCACAGCACAGCCAATGAAATGATCCTGCTCAGAATACTGACTCTGGAGAAGTGACACAAGATATATGATCAGAGTTAAGGGTTCAGTAGGCCAGTAATGAGTGCCAGTGGTGGTGGTTCCAGTAGCACAATGGTAAATATCCAGTTTTGAAGGCTCAGGTGGCAGCATCCTAAGCCCACTATCCCTAGAAAGGTGCTGGCTGTGCCTCACCAACCCTCATCCCTATCTCATCCTTGTTCTCCAGCCTCCCATTAAAACTGTGAGCTTCCTAATAAATTAAATTTTGTCATAAATATACCATAATCCATTTCTATTGTTTCTTTCTTTTCTTTTCTTTTCTTTTTTTTGGAGGCAGAGTCTTGCTCTGTCGCCCAGGCTGGAGGGCTGTGGCGCAATCTTGGCTCATGGCAAACCTCCACTTCTCAGGTTCAAGCGATTCTCCTGCCTCAGCCTCCTGAGTAGCTGGGATTCCAGGTGCACGCCACCACGCTCGGCTAATTTTTGTATTTTTAGTAGAGATGGGGTTTTGCCACGTTGGCCAGGCTGGTCTCAAACTCCGGACCTCAAGTGATCCAGCCACCTTGGCCTCTCAAAGTGCTAGGATTACCGGCGTGAGCCACCACACCCAATGATTTCTATTATTTCTATCCAAGAACATTGATGAGTATATGAGGACAAAAACAGTAATCAAAAAGTCACATACGAATGAATGATTTGAAATGGCCATAAGTGATTTGAAGAAAAGGTGAAATTAATCTGGTCTGGAAGGTCAGGGTATAAAGAATGCTTCCCTTAGGAAGTGACACTGAAACTGAGACTCAGAGTTAATGAGGTACCATGTGGAGGGGTGGAGCAATGGGAGATTGATGGGAACCAGGGGAAAGAAGAGTGGGAAGTACATCGCCAGTAGCGTGAGATCAAAATGGCTTTCTTAGCTCCCGTTGGTTTGGAGGGTAAGAAACTAAAGAGGAGGTGATTGAAATGCAGGTGACACATCTTTTTGGAATATTATGATCCTCGTGGAGACTGCATAGTACCATGGAGCAAATCTTACGGTTGAAGATAGTAGACCTGTAGTTCATACACCAAAGAATTAATGAATCACGTATGCCTACTGGAACAAAGGGGTAGGTAGTATACCTGGCCTTGTTGTTTTCCTCTGTGGTGGACATCAGGTGTTTGTGCTATACACTGCCGCCTCCCTTAGAGAACTGCTGCTTCCCTAAATCTTGATCTGGTGAGATTGCCAAGCACAGCTCTCCATTCCCCTGGCCACAGTGAGGGCAGAGGATCCAGGCCTGACCAGTCAGACTGCATATTCCAGTCAGCACAGGGGGATCCATGTGAGCACATGGCTCAGACTCAGGCAGGCAGGCTCTGCTCTGATTTTGTTCATTTTGGGCTGGAGAAGAGATCTTTCCTCAACTCCACAGATTACCCCAGTATTCCTCCTGGGATGGATCCTTGCCCACCCAAGAATCCTTTTTGTTTTGCTTTTTATTAGGGTTAGTTTCTGTATACATATAAGAAAAAAAAATTTTTTACTTTTTAACTGTCATTTTATGACCATAGAATACATACATATTGTACAAGATTCAAACAATAAGAAAACACATAAACAAGACCATTTCAGAGTTTCTATCCCTGTCATATATTTTTAGTTTTACTACATGAGGTAGTCTAGAACAATGTGATCTATGATTTCTGAGGGAGACTAGAAGATTTGAGAGGATTTACTGAGGTTTGATAAGGTCCAATATACGACTAATTTGGTAAATGCTTCCTGAGCCCTTAAAGGTATATTCTCTGAAGTTCCAGAGTACAATATTTATCTGTTATGCAAAGTATATCAATTATATTTTTGGCCTTTGTGCTGGGTCTATTTGGAGTATAGAGACAATAGTATCCCTATAACATAAGGTTGTCCTAAGGACTAAATATGTTAATATATGAAAAGAACTTATAATACTGCCTGCCACACAGTAAATATCCCCCAAATGTTAATTGTTTTCATCATCATTTTCATTTTTATTCTCTTTAGATACAGATATGCATACTTACAAGCTGACATTTTGGCTGGGTGCAGTGGCTCACGCCTGTAATCCCAGCACTTTGGGAAGCTGAGGCAGGCGGATCATGAGGTCAGGAGATGGAGACCATCCTGCCTAACACAGTGAAACCCCATCTCTACTAAAAATACAAAAAAATTAGCCGGGTGTGGTGGCATGTGCCTGTGGTCTCAGCTACTTGGGAGGCTGAAGCAGGAGAATCGCTTGAACCTGGGAGACAGAGGTTGCAGTGAGCTGAGATCGCACCACTGCACTCCAGCCTGGGTAACAGAGTGAGATTCCGTCTCAATTTAAAAAAAAAAAAAGCTGACATTTTATCTGTCGAGCACCAAAGGAAGTGTGTTTGCACTCCTCAATCTATTTTGTTAATTTCATCCTACATTTGCAGATCATGCTATATATAATCTGAAGTTGGTAATTATGATCATTGTAGATAATCTAGTCAATTAAATAATTCTAATGCATTTGACATTCAATTTTGATATTAATATTATGATGATTTCTTACCTTTGACTGTAGTTCCCTGACATTCTTTCCCATTCTTCCATATTCAGCAGAATCTGTTGCTTTGGTATGTCCCTTAAAGTAGTAAAATTTCACGAAGACTCTTACCATCTTCAAAAACTAAATCATGCTACTCATCCCCTCACATAATTAGCACATTTTTATTCTTCTTCCCCATACTCCCTATTATCTAACTTTCATGGAATGACCTATAATTGGGGGGCTATCATGTTAATCAAATTATTTATTTTTTATATTACACACATTTCCATGTATTGGTAACATATTGATAGCCGTAACACAGTAACTCAGCATTAAATTTGTACATAATAGGACCCACTGCCTCACAACCAGCTCACAGATTTCTTACACAATTTTCCTGATGTTATTTACTTTGATTCATTTTGTGCATTCCTGAAAAACACCTGTATGGTTTTCCAGTAAATCCAAGCATATCCCTGCTTTTGCACATCAATTTAGATAGACATACAGTTTGTGTTGTAGTAAGTGGCCTAATTATCCTACCTTACAAATGTTTTTCACGTGAAAAGCATTCTGATGTTGTTTTTCAGTTTGTATCTTTTTGTTCCCCTGAACACAGTGAGTACTTCCCACTTCTGGTGTAGTATCTTTTGAGTTTAGGAAACTTTTCTTCTTGTTTCCTCTAAAATAGTGTTCCTGTTACACGCGTTCTGTTAGTATTTTCCTTTTATCACTTAACAAGACTCTGGATTCTCATTGTCTGATCTCTGTATCTACAATGTTCTCCTTGGCCATTTTCCTTGTTTGGCACTTTTTCTCTGGGTTCTAGGGGATTTTCTTAAGCCTGGTCTCCACATCAGAGGTAGATTTTCCTGGGGCTGATGATGCTCTTGCTGTTTCTAGGGTAATGTTAAATTCTCCAATACAGAGATCTCTCTCCTTAAATCCTTTCCTTGGTGTTGCCAGCTGTTCCTGCATGTCCTATCTTTTCTCTCCCCTCATTCCAGAGTTCGTGCTCTCCTTAAATGCCCTAAGCAAATACTGCTTCTACTCCTTGGAATGAATCTTCCAGAGCATGGTCTTTATCACGTGCGTCTGGTGCTCACATACTCTTCTATTTTGTAGTATTTCTGGAACAGATCTATTAATATTACTTTCTGTTTACTTAATCAGAGGCAATTATTCTGCTCTTTTGCTCTCAAACCATTGGGGTCATTCACCTGTTCTCCCCTCCCTGTTTACCTGGCCTTTCCCTACATCCACAGCCTGGAATTAGTGCTGGATAACAGGATATTGTAAACCCATTGGTTGTGTTTTTCAGATGCCTGAAGAAGGAGAGAGGACTGGGACTGTGGGTGAGAGTCCTGTTTGGGATTTGTTTATCCAGGAGCTTTTTATACTTGTTGAAAACCCCACCCAGGGGTTGTCATCCTGAGTGAAAGGAGGGTATCCTCTGCCACCATATCAGCTGAGAATGTCCATGGTGGGTTCCTAGGTGGGGAGACGGGTGCAACTCAGGACAGCAGCACTTTCGTGAAAAGCCTAGGCACACAGACTCCCTTCATCAGGGAGCTGTTGGTGTGGAGCTTCCTTTTCCTGTTTCATGTCCTTCCTGGAGTCCCACTGCTATTCTTGCTTTTGGAGTGTGAGTGCTGCCTTTGAGAAGACTTCCTCTCTGCCCAGCTGGCCCCTGCAGACTGCCTCCAGCCCTAAAGGGAGCACGAACTGCCTCATTTGCCCAAGTCAGAAGGGAAGTGGGGAAGCAGGGAGAAAGCACATGGTTTCTTTTTGCTGGGGCCTTAAGTCCATGGGGGAGTTTCCCATTTTTCCTTTTTCCTCTGCCCTGTCCATACTCCTCTTCCTCAGAACTGAACAGGTTTTAAATAGAATCCCCCAACCTGAGATCTGCTGCACTTCTCTGTCTGATAAGGGCCAAGGTTCAGCATTTTTACTCTGGCTCAAATTCTGATGCCATCTAATGATTTGCTTACAGACTAAATTTTTCCCCTATTTTTGACTCCCCCACACCCATTTGTGCTTCCATTAGAGATAAAGGATTTCAAAACATTTCTGTGAAATAAACTGAAACTGAAATATGGCTTCCCTCTTCTCTTCCCCTCCCTTTGTATGTTTCACTGGCCGGCTCTGAGTGTCCAGGTAACTGCGGAAGGAGGAAGTCACTGTTGCCTCAAATATTCCAGCCCAGAAGTAGCAGCTTTGCCATATGCTGGATGACCACAGAGGGCTTTGTCTCGGGACAGGGAGGGGCCCAAAGTGTTTATTCTGCACCAGCAGCTAGCAGACTCAAGGGAAAAGTGCAATGCTGAGAAGTGGGAACATCTTGCTGATTACGCTGAGAAAGGCAGAAATATGTGTTTTTGGGGAGGCAGCTGGGCCACTCACCTTCCAAGAAACAAAATGTGCTATGATGCAGGAAGCACACACAGCATCCTGTACTTTCATATGGCTGGACGCATCTCTGCACGCTTATCCCAAGTGCTGCCTCTCTAACCTCACCACACGAATCACAGCAACATTGCAGATAAGGAAAAGGAGGCCAAGGGCTTGGCTCAAAGTCACCACAGCAGTTAGTGGGGGGTCAAAGATTGCAATGAGCATTTCTCTTCTTCCCCCCCCAGATGATTGGACTTAACAAGGCCAAGGAAAGCTTAAGTGGGTCCTGATCCTTGGCTTTCCTTAAACCTCAGCAGGGTGGGAATGAGTAAGAGGAAGAGAAGCATAGAGTGTGAGCTTCTATCACCCACTGCCTGCCTACCCAGGGACTGTAAGGTCTAGGTGGTGAGATGAACTCAAAACTGACCGCAATGAAGCACTTTTAGGAAGGCTGCCTGAGAAGAAATCTACTGACTTGGAAGGTATGTTCAAGGGATCATACAGGAAAGTCATGGGCTCCTCAACCATCTCCAGAGACCTAAATAAAAAGCAAATTTAATAAAAATAAAGGACTGATCACTGGGATACTCCAGCAGAGTAAGACTGAGTATTAAAGGAACCCTCCAAATGATATTAATGTTGACCTGGATTACATCCAGAATGAGTTCTAGGTCCAGAATTGCCTAGGACCGGATCCTCAGGGAAGGGATCTATTAGCAGTGTCATCAATGGTGAGTGACTCTGATCTCCCAGGCTTCAGGGTCCCTTGCAGAGATGACTGAGAGCCAAGTGCACAAAGCACAGATGAAGCTGCTGCAGGCTGGGACCCCAGGGGCTACTGGAATGTCCATTCCCTGCAGCCTGCCTGTACTGAGGTTTAATCTAGATAACGTTTGACAAAAGGTGACATTAAGGAGAAGAATGTAATTTACCCCTCTAGGAGTCTGTCTGTCTACCTAATCTGTACAGCTGCTCCCCCACCAGCCACTCCCATTTTTCCAAGACCAAGGGCTGCCAGTGGGAACCACATTGCTCTGCATTTAGTTTCCAGACCACTGCCTACCCTCCCTTCCTCAAAAGGCCTTTGCCTGGGAGGCGCTATCCTGTCATGCTTGTTTTCCCGTCTGGCAGGTGCCACTGGCCTTGTGGTTCACCAAGGACATTGGCTCCTAGGTCACACTATCCTCCCCAAAATCTGCCCTCCAGCCTGGCTAACCCCAGATCTCACCTCTTAAGCCTCTTCCTCTAGCTCTGGCCAGCAACTCCAGGTCATAGCCTTGACTTTGCCTTTTCCTGAGATTGCTCCACCTCTTAATTTCCAAAGCACTCCTGTCTGGCTCAATACACCTCCCTGCCCGGCCCCTCACCATGCTGGAGTTTCTACCTTGTCAAGACCTCTAATTTCCTAATCCCTCCCTAGTCACCTCCAGTTTTCAGTTTCCATCTTGGTCAGATTAATCCTCAGACCACACATTTCATCACTACAATTTCTCCTGTGCATATCATCTGAATTGCCCCATCTTTCTCTCACCTCCTATACTCCCCTGGCAAAACCCCAGCACTGCAGTAAGCATCTCCATCCCAGCTCCTGAATCCTAATGGAGGGAAGACAGGTGCATGCAGATCTCCATTTAACACACACACAC
>NW_020258637.1:0-6017 GCF_003255815.1 Theropithecus gelada | reverse complement strand
GCTCTGTCGCCCAGGCTGGAGTGCAGTGGCCAGATCTCAGCTCACTGCAAGCTCCGCCTCCCGGGTTTACACCATTCTCCTGCCTCAGCCTCCCGAGTAGCTGGGACTACAGGCGCCCGCCGCCTCGCCCGGCTAGTTTTTTGTATTTTTTAGTAGAGACGGGGTTTCACCGTGTTCGCCAGGATGGTCTCGATCTCCTGACCTCGTGATCCGCCCGTCTCGGCCTCCCAAAGTGCTGGGATTACAGGCTTGAGCCACCGCGCCCGGCCTGTCTTTTCTTCTATCTCTTTGTCTTGTGTCTTTATTCCTACAATCTCCTGTCTCCGCACACGGGGAGAAAAACCCACCGACACTGTGGGGCTGGACCCTACACTGTGGAAGACAGTTTGGCAGTTCCTCAAAAAGTGAACCTTAAAAATTACCATCTGACCCAGCAATTCCACTGCTTTACATGTACTTGAAGGAACTGAAACAAGGACTTTGAACAAATGCTTGTATCCAAATATTCATAGCTGCATTATTCACAACAAACTATTGTGAATAGTTTCCAAGAAGCATCCTTAAAAATTAAAAAACAGGAGGAGGCTGGGTGGAGTGGCTCATACCTGTAATCCCAGCACTTTGGGAGGCCAAGGTGGGCAGATTGCTTGAGCCCAGGTATTCAAGCCTAGCCTGGGCAACATGATGAGACCCCCGTTTCTACAAAAAGTACAAAGATTAGCTAGGCATGGTGGCTTGCTCCTGTAGTCCCAGTTGCTAAGGAGGCTGAGGTGGGAGGACCACTGGAGCCTGGGAGGTCTAGGCTGCAGCAAGCTGAGATTGCACCACTGCATTCCAGCCTAGGTGACAGAGTGAGACTTTGTCTCTAAAACAAACAAACAAACAACAACAACTAAACTAAACTAAATAAATAAATGTATTTGTAAAAACCTGTTTGGACCAAGCAAAATGTCTCCTGGTCAAACTCAGCTTCTGCTATGAGATTTTTTGCCACAGGGACTGGGGTCGAAGAAGGGGAGGGGATCTGGGATTCAAAGGCCACACAGATGGGAAAGAACTGGCTGAGGGTGGAAGAAGGGGACCACCTGAACCAGCACTGGCCCAAGCCCCTTAGCCCAGTCCGCTCCTCTCTGTCCCCACTCTCCCTGCCTCAGTCCAGTCCTCCTGCTCATGCCTGCCATGGCCGCCGCCATCCCCCACCTGGTCTGGGTGGTGTCCTTGCTCAGGTCTAGATCTGGCTGCCTGTCTCTCCTGCTCCCACATCCTGCAGCAGCACCCCATCGCCTCAGCGTCAGCCTAGCCATGAAAATGCTTCCCCGCTGGCGCCAGCCTGTGTTCCAGCTTCACTTCTGCCCTTCCTGAGCCTCAGTTCCTTTGTCATACATTGTAACCATTTTAATTTTTTTAATTTTATTTTTTTGAGAGAGTCTCTCGCTTTGTCACTGAGGCTGGAGTGCAGTGATGTGATCTCAACCTCCACCTCCCGGGTTCAAGTGATTCTTGTGCCTCAGCCTCCCAAGTAGCTGGCATTACAGGTGCCCCTCACCATGCCCGGCTAACTTTTGTATTTTTAGTAGAGACAGAGTTTCACCATGTTGGCCAGGCTGGTCTCTAACTCCCGACCTCAAGTGATCCGCCCACCTAGGCCTCCCAAAGTGCTAGGATTACAGGCATGAGCCACCGTGCCCACCTGTAACTTTTTAATACTTTCCCTGTGGCAAGCAGTAAATGTTATCCCAAATTTTCTCAACAACCCTGTGAGGTAGCTAGCAGTGACTCCATTTTGTTTATTTGTTTTTGTTTTTGAGACAGGGTCTCACTCTGTCACCCAGGCTGGAGTGCAGTGGTACAATCATAGCTCACTACAGCCTCGACCTCTTGGGCTCGTGCCATCCTCCCGCCTCAGCCTCCTGAGTAACTGGGACTACAAGCAGGAGCTACTGCACCTGGCGGACTGCATTTGCGAGATAGAGAAACGGAGTCTCACACAGGCTAGGAGGCACTCAGAGGCCCATGCTCTTTTGCCGTGTGGTGGCTCCTCTCTGTCTTCGGTCCTGGGCTCTGTGCCTTGGCTCCTGTATGAGTCTACGCCTGTTGGTCCCCAGCGGCAGGCTGGTCACATCCAAGGGCAGCAGATCCTGCAGCTCCTCCCTCCTGCCCTCGCAGCTGCAGGGGTGGACTTGTGGCCTCACCACCCAGGCACGGCCTACCAAGACCTCGGCTTCATGCTGCCTCTTCTCACCCCTTGAATGAGAGAGACACCAGCTCCACAGGGAATTTTTCTGGCACCAGAACTGCCAGGGGCTAAGGGACTAAGGGACTACAAATCGTTGCAAACACTCCTTGACCAGGAGGCCCAAGCCAGGGCTCCTCATGAAGGGTTCTCTCCACCAAAGCTGACTAGCCGGCTTCCTGCCCCTCTGTCTCCTGCCCCTCTGTCTCCTCAGCCTCCTGACAAGCCCTTCCCTGGCCCTGCACACGGCATCCCCTCAGCCTTGCTGAGGTTTGGGGCTCCCTCCACCCCATGGGAGCCCAGCTCTCCCTAGTGGACCTGTGCCATCCTGTGACTCGAGTTTGGGCTGGGAAGACATACTAGGGCGCGGTGTTCTGAGTGGGCTCTGCGGGGTCAGGAGAGATGGCTGGCCTCCCAAGGCCAGCTCTGCATACCTCTCTCCTGCTTCTGGCTCTTCCTTTTGGGGCCTGACTTGTTAAAGGAGATTGTTGTAGTGATTGGCAGGGGCTCCCTGGAGAGCCTTGTGATCAGGCAAGCTGCTCCAAGCTGCAGACAGCGTCAGTATCATGGCCAGTGAAATGGACTGTGAGCTCCTGGCCTCCCTCTTGGGAATGGGAGGGGGCAGAGACTGAGGGAGGAGGAAACGGCCTGCTCAGGATCACAGCAGCTGCCTCTGTTGGTGCTAAGCCGGGGGATCTCCTGGGTCCCAGGTGCCTGGAGAGCAGAGGCTGACTTCCCCTGTCCCACCTGGCACCTTGTGGTCCCAGCTGTTTGCCTTCCTCCACAAGGGCTGGTTCGTTGGGCCCTGTCTGCCCACCCATCTCCAGCCCAGGCCTCAGGATTTCTGGCCTCTCCCGTTGGACCTCATCCCTGCCAGCCCTCCCTGGAAGAGCCACCCTGGTCCTTAGATGTGGAGAGGAGGGTGGCAGTGAGTTGATCCTGGGAAGAAGAGGGCAGTGGGGGGTGTGCCCCGAGGGGCTGGGCCACTCCAGGTAGGCCCCTCAGCCTTGGGTGCAGAGCCCCCAAGCTGTCCCCGTTCCGCTTCCCCAGGAGTGGCTGAAGAGGCTAAGTTATCAGCTGCCTGTGGCCCCAGGTCCCCTGCTGTATTCCCAGGGCCCCAGGGGATGAAGGAGGGGATAGCAGGGCAGGAGGGCTTCTGGGAGAGGCCTGGGGTGCCCCACCCAATGCCACCCCTCTAGGAGACAAGATATCCCTGGTGGGGTGGGAGGAGAGGCCTGGAGCGGGGAGCTGGAAGGAAGCAGAGACACTGCGGGGACTCGAACCCCAGCCCAGCCGTGCTGGACGTGCCACCACCAGTGCCTTTTGCTTTTTCCTGCTCACTCTTTCACAGATCAGAAGGTGAAAAGCAAAACCTGAGTGCGGCCATGGGCCACACTCAGTAAAAGAAACACCTGCGGCGGCTCCGCGCCTCCCTCCCTCCCTCCCAGGCTCACCTCCTGCCTTCCTTACTCCCTTTGCAGAGGCACAGCCAGGGGCCAGTGTCCCCCAGCTTCACATCCACACCTCCCAGCATGCCACATGTGTGTCCTGACTCAGAAGCATGAAGTCAGGCCAGCAAACAACACGAGACACAGTCTTGCACGCTCTGGGACGGTGTACGCAGACACAAGCTTCTGTGTGTGTGTAGAAATTTTCAGAAAGAGTCTAGGAAACTTGAGGGGACATCTCTGTGTAGTAGGGTGGGATAGGTGAGGGCACAGGGATTTTACTTGCATTTTGTACCCATGGCTTGAATTTTTGACTCTGTGCAGATCACTTTTATAATTAAAGACACAAATCTTTTCATCTGAACAGGAAATCTAAGACCTGGGGACACTTAAGGCACCCTGGCCTAGTGGAAATGGTTCTCTGGGTCTGCTGGGCCCCAAGCACCTGAGGTCACGCAGACACCTGCCTGCCTCACCTTCCGTTCTCTGATCTGCCAACCACCGTCAGCTGTGGATTCCTTCCCGGGAGCTGGCATCACTGGAAATGAAGTCGGAAGTAAAGTGCCCCACCAGCCTCTCTCCTGTCACTTGACTCTAACCTGGAGTCCAAGTTCTGGGGAGGACGGGTCCAAGTCACCAGGGCCCCAGGACCCAGAGGTACACGAAGCCCACCTGGACCCTCAGCTGGTACTTGCCCCAGGCCACCCTCAGGATCCGCGGTCCACAGCACCACTGCTCTTGTCCGAGGCTCTGCCTCCCCTGGGCCCACGGCGGGTCCATGGGAGCCTCCCACGAGCTCTGCTGTCCTCGTTTTGAGAGTTCTGTCCTGGCTGCCATGGAGGGAGGGCCCCTGGAGCCCCTCCTGCCAGTGCTGAGGAGCTCAGAAGCCCTCCCCAGCGGGGTCCAGATGAGAAACAGAGGCTCAGAGAGGGCTGTAACCTACTCAGGGACACACAGGAGGTCAGGCCAGGTTGAGAGCTGGGTGCCTTCTACTCATCCTGATGAATCTGAGCAGAATCACCCCCCAACTTATCCACAACTTCTCTTTCACACAGACACACACACACACACAACACACACCCCAAAGTCTGAGGACTACCAAGTGGGCTCCGAGCCAGGCCTGCGGGCCTCAGACCTCTCAAAGGGGTGGGGAACCTGCTGGGCCAACTGCCTTTGCCCCCTCCCCCTCTTCGCTCATGCCCCATCCCTCCTCACACGTCCATCTCCCCTCACAGCCCCGCTTCAACTTCAGCCCCCAAACACACCGCGGTGCGGGCACTTACTTACTGCAGCAGAGAGGAAACGTTCACGGCCATCTAAGTCCCAACCTGCCGATGAAGCAACAAAGCTCTGGCCTAAGAAGGCCTCAGAAATGGGGGCAGTCAAAACACACTCTGTAAGATGAGCAAAGAATTAATTCAGCGTGTTAGCAACAGGACCCTCGGGTGCGTGCTGTGGGACGAGCGAGCTAAGCGGGGAAACGTGCCACCGGCTTCCAGGAACCACTGCATTCCGTCAATGAGCAGAAGTAAAAGCAGTGGTGTTGGCAGGGCCAAGGGAAAACAGCAGCCCTAGAGCCATCTGGGGCGCAGGGCAGTGAGGAGAGCCAAGTGACTGGCCCTTCCCTCTGGCTGGTGGGGTTGCAAACCAAAAGCCGCCTTGAGGTATAGAAGATTTGCCCAAAGATATTTGTGATTGTACAATTTGTAACCACAAAACTCTGGTGCTGGCCCACATGGCCCAGGTGGCAGTGACAACCTGTCACCCCGGAATGCCCCAGAGGACCCCAACCAGAACAGGTGGATTATTTCAGCACAAGTAATTGTGTCCCCACACAGTAACTACCAATCACAACAGTGTAAAATAAACACACGTACAGAGGCAGAAAGCAGAAAAGATATAAAAATCATTCCAGATTCAGCAGCGGAAAATAACCCCATAGATATTTGAGTCCAGTGCAAACAGGAAGACAGCGGAGTGTGTGTGCGCACGTGTGCACACCTTTAGGTCTGCACAGTCAACACCAGACACAGTGAAGCCCGAGCAGCAAGCAGTCCACAGCCAAGGGCCGTTAGCATTGGGAAAACCAATGCATCCCCGTGCATCAAAACACATGGCGCAGACTGCGGAGCCAGCTCAGGGGAAGCGGAGAGACCCCAGGAACGACGGTGAGAATGCAGCTCCCTTGTTATTACACATGATATGGCAGATCTGGATTTGACCAACAAAATTGGGAGGAACTGATCCAGATGTGGAATGTGACAGAGAATCCCTTCCCATTGCCATGGAACATTTATAAAAATAATCATACGTTAATCAATGAAGAAAGGGAGCCA
>NW_020258636.1:0-6017 GCF_003255815.1 Theropithecus gelada | reverse complement strand
AGAGGAAATTTCCTTTTTCACCATAGCCCTCTAGGGGTTCCAAATATCACATTGCAAATTCCACAAGAACTGTCTTAGCGAAAGGCTTCTTGAGGGGAAAGCTGTAACCCTGTGAGATGATTTCACAGAACACAAAGAAGTTTCTCAGAAAGCTTCTTTCTCCTTTTTATCGGAGGATATTTCCTTTGGCCCTATAGTCCTTAAATGGATCAGAAATATCTGTTCTAAGATTCCACAGAAATAAGGGTAGCAAAGAGATCCACGAAATACAGATGTAACTCTGTGAGTGGAGGTCACACATCACAATGCAGTTTCTCAGAAAGCTTCTTTCCAGATTTCATCGGAGGTTATTTCCTTTTTCAGCATACCCCTCTATGGACTTACAAATATCACTTTGCAAATTTGACAGGAACTGTCTTACTGAAACCTTCTTGAGGGGAAAGGCGTAACTCTGTGAGATGAATTAGCAGAACACTAAGCAGTTTCCCAGAAAGCTCCTTTCCAGATTTCATCTGAGGATATATCCTTTTTCACCAGCGCCCTCTATGGGCTTCCAAATATCACTTTGGAAATTCCACAAGAACTGTATTAGTGAAAGGCTTCTTGAGGGGAAAGCTGTAACTCAGTGAGATGATTTCACAGAACACAAGGAAGTTTCACAGAAAGCTTCTTTCTCTTTGTTATCGGAGGATATTTCCTTTGTCCCTCTAGTTTTCAAAGGGATCCGAAATATCTGTTCTCAGATTCCACAGAAATAAGGCTAGCAAAGCGATACACAAAATACAGATGTAACTCTGTGAGTGGAAGTCACACATCACTAAGCAGTTTCTCTGAAAGCTTCTTTCCAGTTTTTCTCTGAGGATATTTTCTTTTTCACCGTAGCCCTCTATGGGCTTCCAAACATCACTTTGCGAATTCCAGAAGAACATGCTTAGCGAGCGTCTTCTTGAGGGGTGGTGTGAGATGAATTAACAGAACACTAAGCAGTTTCTCAGAAAGCTTCTTTCCAGATTTCATCGAAGGATATTTCCTTTTTCACCATAGCCCTCTAGGGGCTTCCATATATCACCTTGAAAATTACACAAGAACTTTCTTAGCGAAAGCCTTCTTGAGGGGAAAGCTGTAACTTTGTCAGATGATTTCACAGAACATAAAGAAGTTTCTCAGAAAGCTTCTTTCTCTTTGTTATCGGAGGATATTTCCTTTGACCCTATACTCTTCCAAGGGATCCGAAATATCTGTTCTCAGATTCCACAGAAATAAGGCTAGCAAAGAGATCCACGAAATACAGATATAACTCTGTGAGTGGAAGTCACACATCACAAAACAGTTTCTCAGAATGCTTCTTTCCAGTTTTTCTCTGAGGATATTTTCTTTTACACCATAGCCCTCTAAGGGCTTCCAGGTATCACTTTCCGAATTCCACAAAAAGAGGCTTGGCGAGCAGTTTCTAGAGGAAAAAGCGGTAACTCTATGAGATGAATTAACGGAACACTAAGCAGTTTGTCAGAAAGCTTCTTTCCAGATTTCATCGGAGGATATTTCCTTTGGACCCACAGTCTTCAAAGGGATCCCAAATATCTGTTCTCAGAATCCAGAGAAATAATACTAGGAAAGACATCCACGAAATACTGATGTAAATCTGTGACTGGAAGTCACACATCACAAAGCAGTTTCTCAGAAAACTTCTTTCCCGTTTTTCTCTCAGGATAATTTCTTTTTCACCGAAGCCCTCTAAGGGCTTCCAAATATCACATTGTGAATTCCACAAGAACAGGGTTAGCGAGCGGCTACTTGAGGCGAAAGCTGTAACACTCTGAGATGACTTAACAGAACACTAAGCAATTTCTCAGAAAGCTTCTTTCAAGATTTCATCGGAGGATATTTCCTTTTACACCATAGCCCTCTATGGGCTTCCAAATATCACTTTGCAAATTCCACAAGAACTGTCTTAGCGAAAGGCTTTTTGAGGAGAAAGCTGTAACTCTGTGAGATGATTTCACAGAACACAAAGAAGTGTCTCAGAAAGCTTCTTTCTCTTTGTTATCGGAGGATATTTCCTGTGGCCCTCTAATCTTCAAAGGTATCCGAAATATCTGTTCTCAGATTCCACAGAAATAAGGCTAGCATAGAGTTCCATGAAATACAGATGTAGCTCTGTGAGTGGAAGTCACACATCACAAAGCAGTTTCTCAGAAAGCTTCTTTCCAGTTTTTCTCTGAGGATAATTTCGTTTTCACCATAGCCCTCTATGGGTTTCCAAATATCACTTTGCGAATTCCACAAGAACAGCCTTAGCGCGCGGCTTCTTGAGGGGAAAGCTGTAACTCTGTGAGATGAATTAACAGAAAACTAAGCAGTTTCTCAGAAAGCTTCTTTCCAGATTTCATCCGAGGATATTTCATTTTTCAACATAGCCCTCTATGGGCTTCGAAATATCACTTTGCAAATTCCACAAGAACTCTCGTAGCGAAAGGCTTTTTGAGGGGAAAGCTGTAACACTGTGAGATGATTTCACAGAACACAAAGAAGTTTCTCAGAAAGCTTCTTTCTCTTTGTTATCGGAGGATATTTCCTTTGGCCCTATTGTCTTCAAAGGGATCCGAAATATCTGTTCTCAGATTCCACAGATATAAGTCTAGCAAAGAGATCCAAGGATACAGATGTAACTCTGTGAGTGGAAGTCACACGTCACAAAGCAGTTTCTCAGAAAGCTTCTTTCCAGGGTTTCTCTGAGGATATTTCCTTTTTCACCATAGCCATCTATGGGCTTCTAAACATCACTTTGGGAATTCCACGAGAACAGGCTTACCGAGTGACTTCTTGAGGGGAAAGCTGTAACTCTGTGAGATGAATTAACAGAACACTAATCAGTTTCTAAGAAAGCTTCTTTCCAGATTTCATCGGAGGATATTTCCTTTTTCACCATAGCCCTCTCTGGGCTTCCAAATATCACATTTCAAGTTCCACGAGAACTCTCTTAGCAAAGGGATTCTTAAGGGGAATGCTGTAACTCTGTGAGATGATGTCACAGAACACAAAGAAGTTTCTCAGAAAGATTCTTCCTCTTTGTTATCCGTGGATATTTCCTTTGTCTCTATAGTCTTCCAAGGGATCCCAAATATCTCTTCTCACATTCCACACAAACAAGGCTAGCAAAGAGATCCACGAAATACAGATGTAACTCTGTGAGTGGAAGTCGCACATCACAAAACACTTTCTCAGGAAAATTCTTCCCAGTTTTTCTCTGAGGATATTTTCTTTTTCACCGTAGCCCTATAAGGGCTTCCAAATATCACTTTGCGAATTCCACAAGAACTGTCTTAGCAAAAGGCTTCTTGAGGGGAAAGCTGTAACTCCGTGAGATGAATTAACAGAACACTAAGCAGTTTCTCAGCAAGTTTTTTCCAAATTTCCTTGGAGGATATTTCTTTTTTCTCCATAGACCTCTATGTGCTTCCAAATATCACTTTGCAAATTGCACAAGAATTGCCTTAGCCAAAGGCTTCTTGAGGGGAAAGCTGTAACTCTGTGAGATGATTTCACAGAACACAAAGAAGTTTCTCAGAAAGCTTCTTTCTCTTTGTTATTGGAGAATATTTCCTTTGGCCCTACAGTCTTTGAAGGGATCCGAAATATCTGTTCTCAGATTCCACAGAAATAAGGCTTGCAAAGAGATCCACTAAATACAGATGTAACTCTGTGGGTGGAAGTCACACATCACAAAGAAGTTTCTCAGAAAACTTCTTTCCAGTTTTCTCGGAGGATATTTTCTTTTTCACCGCAGCCCTCTATGGGCTTCCAAATATCACTTTGCGAATACCACAAGAACAGGCTTAGCGAGCGCCTTCTTGAGGGGAAAGCTGTAACTTTGTGAGATGTATTAAAAGAACACTAAGTAGTTTCTCGGAAAGCTTCTTTCCAGATTTCATCGGAGGATATTTACTTTTTCACCAGCGCCCTCTATCGGCTTCCAAATATCACTTTTCAAATTCCACAAGAACTCTCTTAGGGAAAGGCTTCTAGCGGGGAAAGCTGTAACTCTGTGAAATGATTTCACAGAACACAAAGAAGTTTCTCAGAAAGCTTCTTTCTCTTTGTTATCGAAGGATATTTTCTTTGGCCCTATAGTCTTCAAAGGGATCCGAAATATCTGTTCTCAGATTCCAAAGAAATAAGTCTTGCGAAGAGTTCCACTAAATACAGCTGTAACTCTGTGTGTGGAAGTCAGACAACACAAAGCAGATTCTCAGAAAGCTTCCTTCCAGTTTTTCTCGGAGGATATTATCTTTTTCACCACAGCCCTCTATGGGTTTCCAAATATCACTTTGCCAATACCACAAGAACAGGCTTAGCGAGCGGCTTCTTGAGGGGAAGGCTGTAACACTGTGAGATGAATTAACAGAACACTAAGCAATTTCTCGGAAAGCTTGTTTCCAGATTTCATCGGAGTATATTTTCTTTTACACCAGCGCCCTCTATCGGTTCCAGATATCACTTTGAAGATTCCACAAGAACTGTCTTAGCGAATGGCTTCTAGCGGGGAAAGCTGTAACTCTGTGAGATGATTTCACAGAACACAAAGAAGTTTCTCAGAAAGCTTCTTTCTCTTTGTTATCAAAGGATATTTCCTTTGGCCCTATGGTCTTCAAAGGGATCCGAAATATTTGTTCTCAGATTCCACAGAAATAAGGCTAGCAAAGAGATCCAAGAAATACAGTTGTACCTCTGTGAGTGGAAGTCACACATGACAAAGCAGTTTTTTAGAAAGCTTCTTTCCAGTTTTTCTGTGAGGATATTTCCTTTTTCACCGTACCCTTCTATGGGCTTCTAAACATCACTTTGTGAATTCCACAAGGACAGGCTTAGCGAGCGGCTTCTTGAGGGGAAGGCTGTAACTCTGTGAGATGAATTAACACAACTGTAAGCACTTTCTCGGGAAGCTTCTTTCCAGATTTCATTGGAGGATATTTCGTTTTTCAGGAGCGTCCCCTATGGTCTTCCAAATATCACTTTGCAAATTACATGAGAACTGTCCTAGTGAAAGGCTTCTTGAGGGGAAAGCAGTAACTCTGTGAGGTGATTTCACAGAACACAGAGAAGTTTCTCAGAAAGCTTCTGTCTCTTTGTTATCGGAGGATATTTCCTTTGTCGGTATAGTATTCCAAGGGATCCCAATCATCGGTTCTCTGATTCCACACAAACAAGTCTAGCAAAGAGATCCATGAAATACACATGTAACTCTGTGAGTTTAAGTCACACATCACAAAGCAGTTTCTCAGAAAGGTTCTTTCCAGTTTTTCTCTGAGGATATTTTCTTTTTCACCATAGCCCTCTATGGGCTTCCAAATATCACTTTGCGAATTCCACAAGAACACGCTTAGCGAGCGGCTTTTGCGGGGAAAGCAGTAACTCTGTGAGATGAATTAACAGAACTCTAAGCAGTTTCTCAGAAAGCTTCCTTCCAGATTTCATCGGAGGATATTTACTTTTTCACCAGCGCCCTCTATGGGCTTCCAAATATCACTTTGCAAATTCCACAAGAACTGTCTTAGCAAAAGCCTTCTTGAGGGGAAAGCTGTAACTCTGTGAGATGATTTCACAGAACACAAAGAAGTTTCTCAGAAAGATTCTTTCTCTTTGTTATCGGAGGATATTTCCTTTGTCCCTATGGTCTTCAAAGGGAACGGAAATATCTCTTCTCAGATTCCACAGAATAAGGCTAGCAAAGAGATCCACGAAATATATATGTAACGCTGCGAGTGGAAGTCACACATCACAAAGCAGTTCTCAGAAAGCTTCTTTCCAGTTTTTCTCTGAGGATATTTCCTTTTTCACCATAGCAATCTATGGGCTTCTAAACATCACTTTGCGAATTCCACAAGAATAGGCTTACCGAGCGACTTCTTGAGGGGAAAGCTGTAACTCTGTGAGATGAATTAACAGAACACTAATCAGTTTCTCAGAAAGCTTCTTTCCAGATTTCATCAGAGGAAATTTCCTTTTTCACCATAGCC
>NW_020258635.1:4950-5935 GCF_003255815.1 Theropithecus gelada | reverse complement strand
GAAGTCACACATCGCAGAGCAGTATCTCAGAAACTTCTTTCCAGATTTCATCTGAGGCTACTTCCTTTTTCACCATAGCCCTCTATCGGCTTCCAAATATCACTATGCCAATTCCACAAGAAATGTCTCAGCGAAAGGCTTCTTGACGGGATAGCTGTAACTCTGTGAGATGATTTCACAGAACACAAAGAAGTTTCTCAGAAAGCTTCTTTCTCTTTGTTATCGGAGGATGTTTCCTTTGGCCCTATAGTCTTCAAAGGGATCCGAAATATCTGTTCTCATATTCCACCGAAATAACGCTAGCAAAGACATCCACGAAATACAGATGTAACTCTGTGAGATGAATTGACAGAACACTAAGTAGTTTCTCAGAAAGCTTCTTTCCATATTTCATCTGAGGATATTTCCTTTTTCACCATAGCCCTCTATGGGCTTCCAAATATCTCTTTGCCAATTCCACAAGAACTGTCTTAGTGAAAGGCTTCTTGACGGGAAATCTGTAACTCTGTGAGATGATTTCACAGAACACAAATAACTTTCTCAGAAAGCTTCTCTCTCTTTGTTATCGGAGGATATTTCCTTTGGCCCTATAGTCTTCAAAGGGATTCGAAGTATCTGTTCTCAGATTCCAGAGAAATAAGGCTAGCAAAGAGATCCACGAAATACAGATGTAACTCTCTAAGTGGAAGTCACACATCGCAGAGCAGTTTCTCAGAAAGCTTCTTTCCAGATTTCATCTGAGGATATTTCCTTTTTCACCATAGCCCTCTATGGCCTTCCAAATACCACTTTGCCAATTACACAAGAACTGTCTTAGCGAAAGGCTTCTTGAGGTGAAAGCTGTAACTCTGTGAGATGATTTCACAGAACACAAAGAAGTTTCTCAGAAAGCTTCTTTCTCTTTGTTATCGGAGGATATTTCCTTTGGCCCTATAGTCTTCAAAGGGATCCGAAATCTCTGTTCTCAGATTCCACAGAAATAAGG
>NW_020258635.1:0-4866 GCF_003255815.1 Theropithecus gelada | reverse complement strand
GAGGATATTTCCTTTGGCCCTATAGTCTTCAAAGGGATCCGAAATATCTGTTCTCAGATTCCACAGAAATAAGGCTAGCAAAGAGATCCACGAAATACACATGTAACTCTGGGAGTGGAATTCACACATAACAGAGCAGTTTCTGAGAAATCTTCTTTCCAGATTTCATCTGAGGATATTTCCTTTTTCTCCATAGCCCTCTAAGGGCTTCCAAATATCACTCTGCCGATTCCACAAGAACTGTCTTAGCGAAAGGCTTCTTGACGGGAAAGCTGTAACTCTGTGAGACGATTTCACAGAACACAAAGAAGTTTCTCAGAAAGCTTCTTTCTATTTGTTATCGTAGGATGTTTCCTTTGGCCCTATAGTCTTCAAAGGGATCCGAAATATCTGTTCTCAGATTCCAGAGAAATAAGGCTAGCAAAGAGATCCACGAAATACACATGTAACTCTGTGAGATGAATTAACAGAACACTAAGCAGTTTCTCAGAAAGCTTCTTTCCAGATTTCATCTGAGGATATTTACTTTTTCACCATAGCCCTCTATCGGCTTACAAATATCACTTTGCCAATTCCACAAGAACTGTCTTAGCGAAAGGGTTCTTGAGGGGAAAGCTGTAACTCTGTGAAATGATTTCACAGAACACAAAGAGGTTTCTCAGAAAGCTTCTTTCTCTTTGTTATCGGAGGATATTTCCGTTGCCCGTATAGTCTTCAAAGGGATCCGAAATATCTGTTCTCAGATTCCACAGAAATAAGGCTAGCAAGGAGATTCACGAAATACAGAGGTAAATCTGTGAGATGAATTAACAGAATAGTAAGCAGTTTCTCAGAAAGCTTCTTTCCAGATTTCATCTGAGGATATTTCCTTTTTCACCATAGCCCTCTATGGGCTTCCAAATATCACTTTGCCAATTCCACAAGAACTATCATTGAGAAAGGCTATTAGACGGGAAAGCTGTTACTCTGTGAGATGATTTCACAGAACACAAAGAAGTTTCTCAGAATGTTTCTTTCTCTTTTTATCGGAGGATATTTCCTTTGGCCCTATAGTCTTAAAAGGGATCCGAAATATGTGTTCTCAGATTCCACAGAAATAAGGCTAGCAAAGAGATCCACGAAATACAGATGTAATTCTGTGAGGGGAAGTCACACATCACAGAGCAGTTTCTCAGAAAGCTCCTTTCCAGATTTCATCTGAGGATACTTCCTTTTTCACCATAGCCCTCTATGGGCGTGCAAATATCACTTTGCCAATTCCACAAGAACTATCGTAGCGACAGGTTTCTTGACGGGAAAGCGGTAACTCTGTGAGATGATTTCACACAACACAAAGAAGTTTCTCAGAAAGCTTCTTTCTCTTTGTTATCGGAGGATATTTCCTTTGACCGTATAGTCTTCAAAGGGATCCGAAATATCTGTTCTCAGATTCCACAGAAATAAGGCTAGCAAAGAGATCCAAGAAACACAGATGTAACTCTGTGAGATGAATTAACAGAACACTAAGCAGTTTCTCAGAAAGCTTCTTTTCAGATTTCATCTGAGTATATTTCCTTTTTCACCATTGCCCTCTATGGGCTTCCAAATATCACTTTGCCAAATCCACAAGAACTGTCTTGGCGAAAGGCTTCTTGACGGGAAAGCTGTAACTCTGTGAGATGATTTCACAGAACACAAAGAAGTTTGTCAGAAAGCTTCTTTCTCTTTGTTATCGGAGGATATTTCCTTTGGCCCTATAGTCTTCAAAGGGATCCGAAGTATCTGTTCTCAGATTCCATAGAAATAAGGCTAGCAAAGAGATCCACGAAATACAGATGAAACTCTCTGAGTGGAAGTCACACATCGCAGAACAGTTTCTCAGAAAGCTTCTTTCCAGATTTCATCTGAGGATATTTCCTTTTTCACCATATCCCTCTAAGGGCTGCCAAATATCACTTTGCCAATTCCAAAAGAACTGTCTTAGCGAAAGGCTTCTTGAGGGGAAAGCTGTTACTCTGTGAGATGATTTCACAGATCAGAAAGAAGTTTCTCAGAAAGCTTCTTTCTCTTTGTTATCGGAGGATATTTCCTTTGGCCCTATAGTCTTTAAAGGGATCCGAAATATCTGTTCTCAGATTCCACAGAAATAAGGCTAGCAAAGAGATCCACGAAATACAGATATAACTCTGTGAGAAGAATTAACAGAACACTAAGCAGTTTCTCAGAAAGCTTCTTGCCAGATTTCATCTGAGGATATTTACTTTTTCACCATAGCCCTCTAAGGGCTTCCAAATATCACTTTGCCAATTCCACAAGAAGTGTCTTAGCGAAAGGCTTCTTGACGGGAAAGCTTTATCTCTGTGAGATGATTTCACAGAACACAAAGAAGTTTCTCACAGAGATTCTTTCCTTTGTTATCGGAGGATATTTCCGTTGGCCCTGTAGTCTTCAACGGGATCCGAAATATCTGTTCCCAGATTCCACAGAAATAAGGCCTACAAGGAGATTCACGAAATACAGATGTAACTCTGTGAGATGAAACAACAGGACACTAAGCAGTTTCTTAGAAAGCTTCTTTCCAGATTTCATCTGAGGATATTTCCTTTTTCACCATTGCCCTCTATGGGCTTCCAAATATCACTTTGCCAATTCGACAACAACTGTCTTAGCGAAAGCCTACTTGACGGGAAAGCTGTTACTCTGTGAGATGATTTCAAAGAACACAAAGAAGTTTCTCAGAAAGGTTCTTTCTCTTTGTTATCGGAGGATGTTTCCTTTAGCCCTATAGTCTTCAAAGGGATCCGAAATATCTGTTCTGAGATTCCACAGAAATAACGCTACCAAAGACTTCCACAAAATACAGATGTAGCTCTGTGAGTGGAATTCACACATCACAGAGCATTTTCTGAGAAAGCTTCTTTCCAGATTTCATCTGAGGATATTTCCTTTTTCACCATAGCTCTCTATGGGCTTCCAAATATCACTTTGCCAATTCCACAAGAACTGTGTTAGCGAAAGGCTTCTTGAGGGGTAAGCTGTAATTCTGTGAGATGATCTCACAGAACACAAAGAAGTTTCTCAGAAAGCTTCTTTCTCCTTGTTATCGGAGGATATTTCCTTTGGCCCTATAGTCTTCAAAGGGATCCGAAATCTCTGTTCTCAGATTCCACAGAAATAAGGCCAGCAAAGAGATCCAAGAAATACAGATGTAACACTCTGAGATGAATTAACAGAACACTAAGCAGTTTCTCAGAAAGCTTCTTTCCACATTTCATCTAACGATATTTCCTTTTTCACCATAGCCCTCTATGGGGTCCCAAATATAACTTTCCCAATTCCACAAGAACTGTCTTACCGAAAGGCTTCTTGACGGGAAAACTGTAACTCTGTGGGATGATTTCACAGAACACAAAGAAGTTTCTCATAAAGCTTCTTTCTCTTTGTTATCGGAGGATATTTCCTTTGGCCCTATAGTCTTCAAAGGTATCCGAAGTATCTGTTCTCAGATTCCACAGAAATAAGGCTAGCAAAGAGATCCAAGAAATACACATGTAACTCTGTGAGATGAATTAACAGAACACTAAGCAGTTTCTCAGAAAGCTTCTTTCCATATTTCATCTGAGAATATTTCCTTTTTCACCATAGCCCTCTAGGGTCTTTTAAATATCACTGTGCCAATTCCACAAGAACTGTCTTAGCGAAAGGCTTCTCCTGGGGAAAGCTGTAACTCTGTGAGATGATTTCACACAACACAAAGATGTTTCTCAGAAAGCTTCTTTCTCTTTGTTATCGGAGGATATTTCCTTTGGCCCTATAGTCTTCAAAGGGATCCGAAATATCTGTTCTCAGATTACACAGAAATAAGGCTAGAAAAGAGATCCAGGAAATACAGATGTAAGAGTGAGTGGAAGTCACACATCACAGAGTAGTTTCTCAGAAAGCTTCTTTCCAGATTTCATCTGAGGATATTTACTTTTTCACCATAGCCCTCTAAGGGCTTCCAAATATCACTTTGCCAATTCCACAAGAACTGTCTTAGCGAAAGGCTTCTTGACGGGAAACCTCTAACTCTGTGAGTTGATTTCACAGAACACAAAGAAGTTTCTCAGAAAGCTTCTTTCTCTTTGTTATCGGACGATGTTTCCTTTGGCCCTATGATCTTCAAAGGGATCCGAAATATCTATTCTCAGATTCCACAGAAATCAGGCTATCAAGGAGATCCACGAAATACAGATGTAACTCTGTGAGATGAATTAACAGAACACTAAGCAGTTTCTCAGAAAGCTTCTTTCCAGATTTCATCTGAGGATANNTCAGAAAGCTTCTTTCCAGATTTCATCTGAGGATATTTCCTTTTTCACCATAGCCCTCTATGGGCTTCCAAATATCACTTTGCCAATTCCACGAGAACTGTCTTAGCCAAAGGCTGCTTGACGGGAAAGCTGTAACTCCGTGAGATGATTTCACAGAACACAAAGAAGTTTCTCAGAAAGCATCTTTCTCTTTGTCATCGGAGGATATTTCCTTTGGCCCTATAGTCTTCAAAGGGAATCTAAGTATCTGTTCTCAGATTCCACAGAAATAAGGCTAGCAAAGAGATCCACGAAATAGAGATGTAACTCTGTAAGTGGATGTCACACATCACAGAGCAGTTTCTCAAATAGCTTCTTTTCAGAATTCTTCTGAGGATATTTCCTTTTTCACCATAGCCCTCTATGGGCTTCCAAATATCACTTTGACATTTCCACAAGAACTGTCTTAGTGAAAGGCTTCTTGACGGAAAGCTGTAACTCTGTGAGATGATTTCACAGAACACAAAGAAGTTTCTCCGAAAGCTTCCTTCACTTTGTTATCGGAGGATATTTCCTTTGGCTCTATAGTCTTCAA
>NW_020258634.1:0-6018 GCF_003255815.1 Theropithecus gelada | reverse complement strand
CTGAACAATGAGATCACTTGGACTCAGGACGGGGAACATCACACACCAGGGCCTATCATGGGGAGGGGGGAGGGGGGAGGGATTGCATTGGGAGTTATACCTGATGTAAATGACGAGTTGATGGGTGCAGCAGACCAACATGGCACAAGTATACATATGTAACAAACCTGCACGTTATGCACATGTACCCTACAACTTAAAGTATAATAATAATAAATAAATTAAAAAAAAAGAAAAAAAAATAAAAATAAAATAAAAATAAAAAAATAAAAAAATAAAATAAAATAAAATAAAAAAAATTCTATTTGTAACTTTTAAAAAAAGAAAGAAAAAAGCAGAGCATAGAGTCAAGGATGATGCTCAGTTGTTTTTTATTCATAAATTTTGGTGACGCTATCAAGTTCAGCAGAGATTATAGGATGTATATAGAGTAGCAGAAATCATTTGTTCAATTAAAATATACTGAGTTATAGTGCTTATATTATATCCAGGTAGGAAGTAGGATATACAGGTATGAAAGTGAATACAAAGGTATAACTAGATATATTAGAATTAAAGAAAGAGGCCTAATCCAGAGATAAAAATTAGGGAGAGAGGCAGCATATAGGTGGTAAGTGAAACCAGGCTGAAAGGAAAATAACACAGAAACTACATTCAAAAAAAGAGAAGTAATTATACCATGAATATTAAGGTTTATTTATGGACTCTTAGTTTTGTTCCATTTTTCTATATCTCCTTTTTTTATGCCAGTGCCACATCATTATCATTCCTGTGGCTTTGTAGTCACTTTTGAAATCAGAAAGTGTGAATCTCTATCTTTTTTCTTCTTTTCCAAGACTGTCTTGGCTATTCAGTGTCTTTGCAAAACCGATGAATATTAGGATCAGCTTTTCCGTTTCTGCTAAAAACGCTGCTGCAATTTTTGATAGGGAGTACATTGACTCTGTAGGTTATAGTATAATATTATATATAATAATATAATATGGCATATTATATTACACAATAATACCATAGTATTATCTGTAGATTACAGGTTATTATCATTTTAACAATAATAAATATTTTAATTCATTTACATGTAATAATTTTCCATTTATGTAGCTCTTCTTTAATGTCTTTTGGAAATGTTTTATAGTTTTAAGAATACAAATCTTGCACCTCCTTAAGGGGTTAAAGTTACTAATAAGCATTTCTTCTTAATACCATTCTAAATGAAATTGCTTTGTAATTTGTTTATTTTATATTACTTTCTATATATAAGATCATGTCATGTGAAAATAGAGGTAATTTTAATACTTTGTTTCCAATTTGGAAACCTTTTTTTTAAACAATCTAATTGCGCTGGCTAGAACTTCTAGCACAATATTGAATAGAGAAGTAGCAGAAGTAGACATCTTTGTCTTGTTAAAAACAGATCTTGGGGGGAACGTTTTCAATCCTTTACCATTGAATATGAGTTTAGCTATGAGTTTTTCAGACATAACTTTTGTCATGTTGCTATGGTTCGAATGTTTGTGTTCCTTACAAAATTTATGTTGATACTTAATTACCAATGTGGTCTTATTAAGGATATGGCCATTACTGGGTGATTAGGTCATGAGGGCAGAGTCCTCATGGATGGGATTAGAGCATTTATAAATCAGCTTGAAGAGATGGGTTTCTTTCTTTCCATCCATGCGAGGACATCCCCTTTAGAGGATGCAAAACATGACACCATCTTGGAAGCAGAGGTTGAGCTATGACAAGATGTTGAATTTGCCAGTACCTTGATGTTGGAGTTCCCAGCCTCCTTGCAGAATTGTGAGAAATACATTTCTAGTTTTTTTTTTTAAATAAATTACCCAGTAAAATGTATTTTATTATGGAAGCAGGGGAAGACTAAGGCACACATGGAGAAAGTTTATATTTCTAGTTTGTCCAGTATTTTTATCATGAGATGAGGTTTGGTTTCATTAAATGCTTTTTCTGCACCAAATGACATGATCAAGTGTCAGGTTTTTTTAAATTTTGTTTTGTTTTTCATTCTGTTAATGAAATGTATGTCTTTGGTTGATTTTTGTATATTGAACCACTCTTGTATTCCTAGATTAAATCACTTGGTCATGATATGTAATACTTTAATATGCCACTGAAATCATTTTGCTTCATTTTGTTGAGAATTTGTACATCTATATTCACCAGGAAGATTGGTCTGTAGTTTTTTTGTCATCTTGGTCTTATTTTGGTAACGGTAATACTGACCTCCTAGAATAAATTAAGAAGTGTTCTCTCATTGTCTATTTTTTGAAAGTGTTTGATAATGTTTAACGTTAATTATTTCTTAAATATTTGGTAGATCTTGACAATAAAGTCATAATGTCCTAGACTTTTCCTTGCTGGAAGGTTTTTGATATTCAATCTTTTTACATGTTATATGTCTATTCAGGTTTCTATTTTTTTCTTGAGTCAGTTTTGGTATTTTGTATGTTTCTAGGAATTTTTCTACTTTCTGTTTTTCCAAATGCATTGACTGTATAATAGTTCATAATAGTGTCTTATAATTCTTTCCATTTCTATAAGGTCAGTAATAATGTCCCCATTTCAATTTCTGGTTTTATTAATTTTAATCCTCTCTTTTTGTTATGGCCAATCTAGCTAAATATCTGCCAATTTTGCAAAGTGCAGTGACTCACGCCTGTAATCGTAACACTTTGGGAGGCCAAGGTGGGCAGATTGCCTGAGCTCAGGAGTTGGAGACCAGGCTGAGCAACATGGTGAAACCGCATCTCTACTAAAAATACAAAAAAAATTAGCCAGGCATAGTGGCATGTGCCTGTAGTCCTAACTACTCAGGAGGCTGAGGCATGAGAATCTCTTGAACCTGGGAGAAGGAGGTTGCAGCGAACTGAGATCATGCTACTTCACTCCAGCCTGGGCCACAGAGCAGGATCCTGTCTCAAAAAAAAAAAAAAAAAAAAAAAAAAAAAAAGAAAGAAGAAATCTGTCCATTTTAACAATATTTTCAGGGAGACAACTTTGATTTTATTGATATGCTCCATTATTTATCTATTATTTATTTGATGTTTTTCTGCTGTACTCTTTATTGTTTTCTTGTGCTGATTTGGATATAATTGGAGCTTATTTTTCTAGGTTCTTAATGAGGAATGTTAGGTTACTGATTTAACATGCTTCTTTTTAATGTAGATGTATATAACTGTAAGTTTGCCTATGAGCACTGCATTTGTTTTGGTATAATGTGTTTTCACTTTCATTAGTCTCAAAGAATTTTTAATTTATCTGCATTTTCTTATTTGACCCATAGATTGTTTATGAGTATTGTGTTTATTTTTTATATATTTGTTAATTTTTCAGATTTTATTGTGTGACTGGTTTGCAGTTCCATTTATTATGGCCAAAGAAAATACTTTGCATGATTTGAATATTTCAATAAATTTTGAAGTCAAACATGTTTGACTTGTTTTGTAGTCAAACATGTTGTATACCTTGGAAATTGTTTCATGTGCCCTTGAGAATAATGTATGTTTTTCTATTGTATATTTTTCTGTTTTTTATCCAAATAGACCTAATAGACATATAGATGTGTTATCTATATGTTATTATAGATATGTCTATATGTATATTAGGTCTATTTTGATAAAAACATTGTTCAAGTTCTTCCTTTCCTCATTATCTTCTGTGTAGTTTCACTATTCATCAGTGAATGGGGTTATCAAAGTCTGCAACTATTATTGTTCAAATATGTATTTCTTCTTGACATTCTATCAGTTTTTGCTTCATATTGTTTTGTGGGTTTGCTATTAGGTGTACATTTGCAAATGTTGTACCTTCTTGATAGATCCTCATAGGTTGACCTTTTTATAATAATTCAATGACTTTCCTTGTCTATTGCAGCCATTATTATCTTAAAGTCTATTTTGTCTTTGTATTAGCCAGGGTTCCCTAGAGGGACAGAACTAATAGGATATATATACTTAATATAATATATATTAAGTATTAACTTAATAAACTCAAGGTCCCTCAATAGGCTGTCTGCCAGCTTGAGGAGCAAGGAGACCCAGCCTGACTCTCAAAACTGAAGAACTTGGAGTCTGGTGTTTGAGTGCAACAAGCATCTAGCATGGGAGAAAGATGTAGACTGGGAGGCTAGGCCAGTCTCACCTGTTCATGTTTTTCTGCCTGCTTTATATTTGCTGGCAGCTGATTAGATTGTACCCATCAGATTAGGGGTGGGTCTGCCTTCCCAGTCCACTGACTCAAATGTTAATCTCCTTTGTCAACACCCTCAAAACACACCCAGGATCACAAATTTGCATATTTCAGCCCAATCAAGTTGATGCTCAGTATTAACCATCACAGTCTGATAGTATAGTCACTCAAGCTTTTTTTTATTATTTCATGGAACTTTAATGTTTTTTCATGTTCAACTTATTTCTTTGAATCTAAAGTGAGTATGTTGTAGATAATATATAATTGGATCATGTTTTTCCTATATAGTCTTCCAATCTCTGACTTTTAATTGGGGATGTCTAGAAAATTTACATATAACATATTTGCTGACAAGGATGATTTTTACTACCGTCATTTTCCTATTTGTGCTATATAAGTCATATTTTTCTCTCAGCTCTTCCACTGCTGTCTTTTTTGTGTTAAATATGGTTAGTACATTATTTTGATTCATTTATTGGTTTTACTCTATATTTTTAATTGTTTCAGTGGCTGCCTTGTGGGTTGCAATTAAAATCTTAATTTACAACAACCTAGTTAAAGTTAATGCTAATCTTATTTCAATAGCACTATGAGTTTAATTGTGTCTCCCCAAAAATATATGTTGAAGTCCTTACCCTTAGTATCTCAGAATATGGCCTTATTTGAAATAAGTTGCCGCAGATGTTATTAGTTATTAGATAGGATGAAGTTATACTAAAGTAGATTGGGTTCCTGATTCAATATGACTGGTGTCTTTTTTAAAAGATAGATATATGAAGACACAGTGATACAGGGAGAATTCCATGTGGAGATGGAGGCAGAGTTGAAGTGATACATTTGTGAGACAAGGGGCACCAAAGATTGCTTGCTAGTCATTACCAGGAGCTAGTACAGTAGCATAGAAAAATTTGTACTTATACCCTGTCTAAAAAAAACAAAAAGGAACCCTGCTGACACTTTGGTTTCAGACATCTAGATTACAGTACTGTGAGACAATAAATTTCTGTTGTTTGAAGCCACTGAATTAGTAATACTTCCTTACAGCTTTCATATATATAAAATAAATTTGCTCACATGATGATTATGGAGACTGAAAAATCCCAAGATCTGTAGTCTGCAAGCTTAAGATCCAAGAGAGACGAAGTGTAGTTCTGTTATGTGTCTGAAGACCTAAGAACCAGGAGAGCCTCTGGTGAAAGTTCAAATCTGAAAGCTGGCAGGCTGAGACCCAAGAATAACGATATTTCAGTTTCTGTCCAAAAGTCGGAAAAGACCAATGTTTCAGCTTAATCAATCTGGCAGAATGAGTTCCCTCTTCATCAGCCATGTTGTTTTATTCAGGCCTTCACTTGATTGGATAAGGCCTACTCACATTAGAGGGGACAATCTTCTTTACTCACTCTACAGATTCAAATGTTATTTTTTTTTTATTTAAATAGGTGTATTTTATTTTAAATCGACAAATAATCATTGTATATATTTATGGGGTTCACTATGGTGTTTAGATATGTGTTTAAATTGTGGAATCATTAAATCAAGCTAATTAGAAAATCTATCACCTCATATACTTTTATTGTTTAAATATTTAAAATAGAACTACAAACCACTGCTCAGTGAAATAAAAGAGGACACAAACAAATGGAAGAACATACCATGCTCATGGATAGGAAGAATCAATATCGTGAAAATGGCCATACTGCCCAAGGTAATTTATAGATTCAATGCCATCCCCATCAAGCTACCAATGAGTTTCTTCACAGAATTGGAAAAAACTGCTTTAAAGTTCATATGGAACCAAAAAAGAGCCCGCAT
>NW_020258633.1:0-6019 GCF_003255815.1 Theropithecus gelada | reverse complement strand
AAATCAAAACCACAATGAGATACCATCTCACACCAGTTAGAATGGCATTCATTAAAAGTCAGGAAACAACAGGTGCTGGACTGGTTGTGGAGAAATAGGAACACTTTTACACTGTTGGTGGGATTGTAAACTAGTTCAACCATTATGGAAAACAGTATGGCGATTCCTCAAGGATCTAGAACTAGATGTACCATATGACCCAGCCATCCCATTACTGGGTATATACCCAAAGGATTATATATCATGCTGCCATAAAGACACATGCACACGTATGTTTATTGCGGCACTATTCACAATAGCAAAGACTTGGAATCAACCCAGTTGTCCATCAGTGACAGACTGGATTAAGAAAATGTGGCACATATACACCATGAAATACTATGCAGCCATAAAAAAGGATGGGTTTGTGTCCTTTGTAGGGACATGGATGCAGCTGGAAACCATCATTCTTAGCAAACTATCACAAGAACAGAAAACCAAACACCGCATGTTCTCACTCATAGGTGGGAACTGAACAATGAGATCACTTGGACTCGGGAAGGGGAACATCACAAACCGAGGCCTATCATGGAGAAGGGGTAGGGGGGAGGGATTGCATTGGGAGTTATACCTGATGTAAATGACAAGTTGATGGGTGCTGACGAGTTGATGGGTGCAGCACAGCAACATGACACAATTATACATATGTAACAAACCTGCACGTTATGCTCATGTACCCTAGAACTTAAAGTATAATAATAATAATAAATAAGTTAAAAAATAAAAAAAAATAGTTAAAGGTTATAAACTCTACATTAATTTACATTAAACTCAGAAAATTAGGAATGGAAGTGAACTTCTTAATCCTGAAAAATGGCATTTACATATAACCCATTGGTAATATAAAAATTAATAGTAAGAGTGGTCGGGAGAAAATGGCCGAATAGGTAGAGCTCCAGCCTCCAGCTCCCAGTGCCAGCGACACAGAAGACCAGTGATTTCTGCATTTTCAACTGAGGTACCGGTTTCATCTCACTGGGGAGTGCCAGACAGTTGGTGCTGGCCCACGGGTGCAGCCCAACCAGTGAGAGCTGAAGCAGGGCAAGGCATCACCTCACCTGGGAAGTGCAAGGGGGAAGGAAATCCCTTTTCCTAGCCAAGGGAAATTGAGACACACAACACCTGGAAAATTGGGTAACTCCCACCCTAGTACTGCACTTTACCAAGGGTCTTAGCAAATGGCACACCAGGAGATTATATCCCACACCTGGCCCGGAGGGTCCCATGTCCACGGAGCCTCCCTCATTGCTAGCACAGCAGTCTGAGATCTAACTGCAAGGCGGCAGTCAGGCTGGGGGAGGCGTGCCTGCCTTTGCTGATGTTTAAGTAGGTAAACAAAACCTCTGGGAAGCTCGAACTGGGTGGAGTCCACCACAACTCAAGGAGGCCTGCCTGTCTCTGTAGACTCCACCTTTGGGTGGAGTCTGACAGCTGTCTGACAGCTTTGAAGAGAGCAGTGGATCTCCCAGCATGGAGGTTGAGATCGAGAACGGACAGACTGCCTGCTCAAATGGGTCCCTGACCCCTGAGTAGCCTAACTGGGAGACATCGTCAACTAGGTGCAGCCCGACACCTCACAACTCACACAGCTGGGTACTCCCCTGAGACGAAGCTTCCAAAGCAAGAATCAGACAGCAGCACTTGCTGTTCAGCAATATGCTATCTTCTGCAGCCTCTGCTGCTGATACCCAGGCAAACAGGGTCTGGAGTGGACCTCAAACAATCTCCAACAGACCTACAGCTGACGGTCCTGACTGTTAGAAGGAAAACTAACAAACAGAAAGGACACCCACACCAAAACCCCATCAGTACGTCACCAGCATCAAAGACCAAAGGCAGATAAAACCACAAAGATGGGGAAAAAGCAGTGCAGAAAAGTTGGAAATTTAAAAAATCAGAACGCATCTCCCCCTCCAAAGGAATGCAGCTCATCGCCAGCAACGGATCAAAGCTAGATGGAGAATGACTTTGACAAGTTAAGAGGAGAAGGCTTCAGTCGATCAAACTTCTCAGAGCTAAAGGAGGAACTACATACCCAGCGCAAAGAAACTTAAAAATCTTGAAAAAAGAATGGAAGAATGGATAACTAGAATAATCAATGCAGAGAAGGCCATAAACGAACTGACAGAGATAAAAACCATAACATGAGAGATACGTGACAAATGCACAAGCTTCAGTAACCAACTCGATCAATTGGAAGAAAGACTAACAATAATTGAAGATCAAATGAATGAAATGAAGAGAGAAGAGAAGTCTAGAGGAAAAAAAGGAAAAGAAATGAACAAAGCCTCCAAGAAATATGGCATTATGTGAAAAGACCAAATCTACATCTGATTGGTGTGCCTGAAAGTGAGGGGGAAAATGGAAACAAGTTGGAAAACACTCTTCAGGATATCATCCAGGAAAACTTTCCCAACCTAGTAAGGAAGGCCAACATTCAAATTCAGGAAACACAAAGAACGCCACAAAGATACTCCTTGAGAACAGCAACTCCAATTGTCAGATTCACCAAAGTTGAAATGAAGGAAAAACTGTTAAGGGCAACCAGAGAGAAAGGTCGAGTTACCCACAAAGGGAAGCCCATTAGACTAACAGCAGATCTCTTGGCAGAAACTCTAGAAGCCAGAAGAGAGTGGGGGCCAATATTCAACGTTCTTAAAGAAAAGAATTTTAAACCCAGAATTTCATATCCAGCCAAACTAAGTTTCATAAGTGAAGGAGAAATAAAATCCTTTACAGACAAGCAAATGTTTAGAGATTTTGTCACCACCAGGCCTGCACTACAAGAGATCCTGAAGGAAGCACTAAACATGGAAAGGAACAACCGGTACCAGCCATTGCAAAAACATGCCAAAATGTAAAGACCATAGAGGCTAGGAAGAAACTGCATCAACTAACGAGAAAAATAACCAGTTAATATCCCAATGACAGCATCAAGTTCACACATAACAATATTAACCATAAATGTAAATGGACTAAGGGCCCAATTAAAAGACATAGACTGTCAAATTGGATAGAGTCAAGACCCATCAGTTTGCTGTATTCAGGAGACCCATCTCACATGCAGAGACACACATAGGCTCAAAATAAAGGGATGGAGGAAGATCTACCAAGGAAATGGACAGAAAGAAAAGCAGGGGTTGAAACCCTAGTCTCTGATAAAACAGACTTCAAATCATCAAAGATCAAAAGAGACAAAGAAGGACACTACATAATGGTAAAGGGATCAATTCACCAGGAAGAGTTAACTATCCTAAATATGAATGTGCCCAATATAGGAGCACCCAGATTCATAAAGCAAGTCCTTAGAGACTTACAAAGAGACTTAGACTCCCATACAATAATAATGGGAAACTTCAACACCCCACTGTCAACATTAGATAGATCAACAAGACAGAAAGTTAACAAGGATATCCAAGAATTGAACTCAACTCTGCACCAAGTGGACCTAATAGATATCTACAGAACTCTCCACCCCAAATCAACAGAATATACATTCTTCTCAGCACCACATCGCGCTTATTCCAAAATTGACCACATAGTTGGAAGTAAAGCACTCCTCAGTAAATTTAAAATAACAGAAATTATAACAAACTGTCTCTCAGACCACAGTGCAATCAAACTAGAACTCAGAATTAAGAAACTCAATCAAAACTGCTCAACTACATGGAAACTGAATAACCTGCTCCTGAATGACTACTGGGTACATAACAAAATGAAGACAGAAACAGTGATGTTCTTTGAAGCCAGTGAGAACAAAGATACAACATACCAGTATCTCTGGGAAACATTTAAAGCAGTGTGTAGAGGGAAATTTATAGCACTAAATGCCCACAAGAGAAAGCAAGAAAGATCTAAAATTGACACTCTAACATCACAATTAAAAGAACTAGAGAAGCAAGAGCAAACGCATTCAAAAGCTAGCAGAAGGCAAGAAATAACTAAGATCAGAGCAGAACTGAAGGAGATAGAGACACAAAAACCCTCCAAAAAAATCAATGAATCCAGAAGGTAGATTTTTGTAAAGATCAACAAAATTGATAGATCGCTAGCAAGACTAATAAAGAATAAAAGAGAGAAGAATCAAATGGACACAATAAAAAATGATAAAGGGGATATCACCACCGACCCCACAGAAATACAAACTACCATCAGAGAATACTATAAACACCTCTACGCAAATAAACCAGAAAACCTAAAAGAAATAGATAATTTCCTGGACACATACACTCTCCCAGGACTAAACCAGGAAGAAGTTGAATCCCTGAATGGACCAATAGCAGGCTCTGAAATTGAGGCAATAATTAATAGCCTATCAACCAAAAAAGGTCCAGGACCAGATGGATTCACTGCCTAATTCTACCGAAGGTACAAGAAGGAGCTGCTATCATTCCTTCTGAAACTATTCCAATCAATAGAAAAAGAGGGAATCCTCCCTAACTCATTTTATGAGGCTAACATCATCCTGATACCAAAGCCTAGCAGAGACACAAGAAAAAAAGAGAATTTTAGACCAATATCCCTGATGAACATCGATGCAACAATCCTCAATAAAATACTGGCAAACTGAATTCAGCAGCACATCAAAAAGCTTATCCACCATGATCAAGTGGGCTTCATCCCTGGGATGCAAGGCTGGTTCAACATACACAAATCAATAAAAGTAATCCAACATATAAACAGAACCAAAGACAAAAACCACATGATTATCTCAATAGATGCAGAAAAGGCCTTTGACAAAATTCAACAGCCCTTCATGCCAAAAATTCTCAATAATTTCGGTATTGATGGAACATATCTCAAAATAATAAGACAAGCCCACAGCCAATATCATATTGAATGTGCAAAAACTGGAAGCATTCCCATTGAAAACAGGCATAAGACAGGGATGCCCTCTCTCACCACTCCTATTCGACATAGTGTTGGAAGTTCTGGCTAGGACAATCAAGCAAGAGAAAGAAATAAAGGGTTTTCTGTTAGGAAAAGAAGAAGTCAAATTATCTCTGTTTGCAGATGACATGATTATATATTTAGAAAACCCCATCATCTCAGCCAAAAATCTCCTTAAGCTCATAAGCAACTTCAGTAAAGTCTCAGGATACAAAATTAATGTGCAAAAATCACAAGTATTCTTATACACCAGTAACAGACAAACAGAGAGCCAAATCGTGAATGAACTTCCATTCACAATTGCTTCATAGAGAATAAAATACTTAGGAATCCAACTTCCAAGGGATGTAAAGGACCTCTTCAAGGAGAACTACAAACCACTGCTCAGTGAAATAAAAGAAGACACAAACAAATGGAAGAACATACCATGCTCATGGATAGGAAGAATCAATATCGTGAAAATGACCATACTGCCCAAGGCAATTACAGATTTAATGCCATTCCCATCAAGCTACCAATGAGTTTCTTCACAGAATTGGAAAAAAAACTGCTTTAAAGTTCATATGGAACCAAAAAAGAGCCTGCATCTCCAAGACGATCCTAAGTCAAAAGAACAAAGCTGGAGACATCACGCTACCTGACTTCAAACTATACTACAAGGCTACAGTAACCAAAACAGCATGGTACTGCTATCAAAACAGAGATATAGACCAATGGAACTGAGTAGAGTCCTCAGATATAATACTACACATCTACATCCATCTGATCTTTGACAAACCTGAGAGAAACAAGAAATGGGGAAAGGATTCCCTATTTAATAAAGGTGCTGGGAAAATTGGCTAGCCATAAGTAGAAAGTTGAAACTGGATCCTTTCCTTACTCCTTATACGAAAATTAATTCAAGATGGATTAGAGACTTAAATGTTAGACCTAAAACCATAAAAGCCGTAGAAGAATACCTGGGTAATACCATTGAGGACATAGGCATGGGCAAAGACTTCATGTCTAAAACACCAAAAGAAATGGCAACAAAAGCCAAAAGAGACAAATGGGATCTCATTAAACTAAAGAGCTTCTGCACAGCAAAAGA
>NW_020258632.1:0-6020 GCF_003255815.1 Theropithecus gelada | reverse complement strand
TTCTGTGAATTCATCGCACAGAGTAACAGCTTTCCCCTCAAGAAGCCGCTGGCTAAGCCTGTTCTTGTGGAATTCGCAAAGTGATATTTGGAAGCCCTTAGAGGGCTATGGTGAAAAGGAAATATCCTCCAATGAAATCTGGAAAGAAGCTTTCTGAGAATCGGCTTTGTGATGTGTGACTTTCATTCAGAGAGTTGCATCTGTATTTCGTGGATCTCTTTTCTAGCCTTATTTCTGTGGAATCTGAGAACAGATATTTCGGATCCCTTTGAATACTATAGGGTCCAAAGAAATATCCTCCGAAAACAAAGAGAAAGAAGCTTTCTGAGAAACTTCTTTGTGTTCTGTGAAATCATCTCACAGAGTTACAGCTTTCCCCTCAAGAAGCCTTTCGCTAAAACAGTTCTTGTGGAACTTGCAAAGTGATATTTGGAATCCTATAGAGGGTTATGGTGAAAAAGGACATATCCTCAGATGAAATCTGGAAAGAAGCTTTCAGAGAAACTGCTAAGTGTTCTGTGAATTTCTCTCACAGAGTTACAGGTTTTCCCGCTAGAAGCCGCTCAGTAAGCCTGTTCTTGTGGAATTCACAAAGTGATATTTGGAAGCCCATAGAGGGCTATGGCGAAAAAGGAAATGTCCTCAGAGAAAAACTGGAAAGAAGCTTTCTGAGAAACTGCTTTGTGATGTGTACCTTCTACTCACAGAGAAATATCTCTATTTCGTGGTTCTCTTTGCTAGCCTTATTTCTGTGGAATCTGAGAACAGATATTTCGGATCCCTTTGAAGACTATAGGGCCAAAGGTAATATCCTCCTAAAACAAAGAGAAAGAAGCTTTCTGAGAAACTTCTTTGTGTTCTGTGAAATCATCTCACAGAGTTACAGCTATACACTCAAGAAGCCTTTCGCTAAGACAGTTCTTGTGGAATTGGCCAAGTGATATTTGGAAGCCCATAGAGGGCTACGGTGAAAAAGGAAATATCCTCCGATGAAATCTGGAAAGAAGCTTTCTGAGAAACTGCTAAGTGTTCTGTGAATTCCTCTCACAGAATTACAGCTTTCTCCTCAAGAAGCCGCTCGCTAAGCCTGTTCTTGTGGAATTCACAAAGTGATATTTGGAAGCCCATAGAGGGCTATGGTGAAAAAGGAAATATCCTCATAGGAAAACTGGAAAGAAGCTTTCTGAGAAACTGCTTTGTGATGTGTCACTTCCACTCACAGAGTTACATCTGTATTTCGTAGATCTCTTTGCTAGCCTTATTTCTGTTGAATCTGAGAACAGATATTTCGGATCCCTTTGAAGACTATAGGGCCAAAGGTAATATCCTCCGATAACAAGGAGAAAAAGCTTTCTGAGAAACTTCTTTGTGTTCTCTGAAGTCATCTAACACAGTTACAGCTTTCCCCTCAAGAAGCCTTTCGCTAAGACAGTTCTAGTGCAATTTACAAAGTGATATGTGTAAGCCCATAGAGGGCTATGGTGAAAAAGGAAATATCCTCAGATGAAATCTGGGAAGAATCTGTCTGAGCAACTGATCAGTGTTCTGTGAATTCATTTCAAAGAGTTAGAGGTTTCCCCTCAAGAAGCCGCTCGCTAAGCCTGTTATTGTGGAATTCGCAAAATGATATTTGGAAGGCCATAGAGGGCTATGTTGAAAAAGGAAATGTCCTCCAATGAAATATGGAAAGAAGCTTTCTGAGAAACTGCTTAGTGTTCTCTAAATTCATCTCACAGAGTTACACCTGTATTTCGTGGATCTCTTTCCTAGCCTTATTTCTGTGGAATCTGAGAACCGATATTTCGGATCCCTTTGAAGACTATAGGGCCAAAGGAAATATCCTCTGGAAACAGGGGGAAAAAGCTTTCTGCGAAACTTCTTTGTGTTCTTCGAACTCATCTCACAGAGTTACAGCTTTCCTCTCCAGAAGACTTTCGCTAAGACAGTTCTTGTGGAATTTGCAAAGTGATATTTGGAAGCCCATAGAGGGATAGGGTGTAAAAGGAAATATCTTCCGATGAAATCTGGAAAGAAGCTTTCTGAGAAACTGCTTAGTGGTCTGTGAATTCATCTCACAGAGTTACAGCTTTCCCCTCCAGAAACCGCTCGCTAAGCCTGTTCTTGTGGAATTCGCAAAATGATATTTGGAAGGCCATAGTGGGCTATGGTGAAACAGGAAATATACTCAGAGAAAAACTGGAAAGTAGCTTTCTGAGAAACTGCTTTGTGATGTGTGACTTCCACTCACAGAGGTAGTTCTGTATTTCATGGATCTCTTTGCTAGCTTTATTTCTGTGGAATCTGAGAACAGATATTTCGGATCCCTTTGAAGACTATAGGGCCAAAGGTAATATCCTTCGATAACAAAGAGAAAGAAGCTTTTTGAGAAACTTCTTTGTGTTCTGTGAAATAATCTCACAGAGTTACAGCTTTCCCCTCAAGAAGACTTTCGCTAACACAGTTCTTGTGGAATTTCCAAAGTGATATTTGGAAGCCCATAGAGGGCTATTGTGAAAAAGGAAATATCCGCAGATGAAATCTGGAAAGAAGCCTTCTGAGAAACTGCTTAGTATTCTGTGAGTTCATCTAACAGAGTTACAGTTTTCCCCTCAAGAAGCCGCTAGCTAAGCCTGTTCTTGTGGAATTCGCAAAGTGATATTTCGAAGCCCGTAGAGGGCTATGGTGAAAAAGGAAATATTCTCAGAGAAAAACTGTAAAGAAGATTTCTAAGAAACTGCTTGGTGACGTGTGACTTCCACTCACACAGTTACATCTGTATTTTGTGGATTTCTTTGCTAGCCTTATTTCTGTAGAATCTGAGAACAGATATTTCGGTTCCCTTTGAAGACTATAGGGCCAAAGGAATTATCCTCCGATAACAAAGAGAAAGAAGCTTTCTGAGAAACTTTTTTGTGTTCTGTGAAATCATCTCACAAAGTTACAGCTTTCCCCTGAAGAAACCTTTCGCTAAGACAGTTCTTCTGGAATTTGCAAAGTGATATTTGGAAGCCCTTAGAGGTCTATGGTGAAATAGGAAATATCCTCAGACGAAATCTGGAAAGAAGCTTTGTGAGAAACTGCTCAGTGTTCTGTGAATTTATCTCACAGACTTACAGCTTTCCCCTCAAGAAGACGCTCGCTAAGCCTGTTCTTGTGGAATTGGCAAAGTGATATTTGGAAAGCCATAGAGGGCTATGGTGAAAAAGGAAATATCCTCAGAGAAGAACTGGAAAGAAGCTTCCTGAGAAACTGCTTTGTGATGTTTGACTTTCACCCACAGAGTTACATGTGTATTTCTTGGATCTCTTTGCTAGCCTTATTTCTGTGGAATCTGAGAACAGATATTTCATATCCCTTTGAAGACTATAGGGCCAAAGGAAATGTCCTCCGATAACAAAGAGACAGAAGCTTTCTGAGAAACTTCTTTGTGTTCTTTGAAATCATCTCACAGAGTTACAGCTATCACCTCCAGAAGCCTTTCGCTAAGAAAGTTCTTGTGGAATTTGCAAAGTGATATTTGGAAGCCCATAGAGGTCTAAGGTGAAAAAGGTAATATCCTCCAATGAAATCTGGCAAGAAGCTTTTTGAGAAACTTATTAGTGTTCTGTGAGTTCATCTCACGGAGTTACAGCGTTATCCTCAAGAAGCCGCTCGCTAAGCATGTTCTTGTATAATTCGCAAAGAGATATTTGGAAAGCCAGAGAGGGCTATGTTGAAAAAGGAAATATACTCAGAGAAAAACTGGAAAGAAGCTTTCTGAGAAACTGCTTTGTGATGTGTGACTTCCACTTACAGAGTTACATCTGTATTTTGTGGATCTCTTTACTAGCCTTATTGCTGTGGAATCTGAGAACAGATATTTCGGATACCTTTGAAGACTATAGTGCCAAATGAAATATTCTCCGATAACAAAGAGAAAGAAGCTTTCTGAGAAACTTCTTTGTGTTCTGTGAAATCATCTCATAGAGTTACAGCTTTCTGCTCAATAAGCTTTTCGCTAAGACAGTTCTTGTGGAATTTGCAAAGAGATATTTGGAAGCCCTTAGAGGGCTATGGTGAAAAAGGAAATATCCTCAGATGAAATCTGGAAAGAAGGTTTCTGAGAAACTACTTAGTGTTCTGTGAATTCATCTCACAGAGTTACAGCTTTACCGTCAAGAAGCCGCTCGCGAAGCCTGTTCTTGTGGAATTCGCAAAGTGATATTTGGAACCCCATAGAGGGCTATGGTAAAAAAGGAAATATCCTCCGATGAAATCTGGAAAGAAGCTTTCTGAGAAACTGCTTGGTGATGTGTGACTTCCACTCACAGAGTTACTTCTGTAATTTCTGGATCTCTTTGCTAGCCTTATTTCTGTGGAATCTGAGAATGGATATTTCAGATCCCTTTGAAGACTATAGGGCTAAAGGAAGTATCCTCCGATAACAAAGAGAAAGAAGCTTTCTGAGAAACTTTTTTGTGTTCTGCGAAATCATCTCACAGAGTTACAGCTTTTCCCTCAAGAGGCCTTTCGCTAAGACAGTTTTTGTGGAATTTGCAAAGTGATATTTGGAAGCCCAGAGAGGGCTATGCTGAAAATGGAAATATCCTCAGATGAAATCTGGAAAGAAGCTTTCTGAGAAACTACTTAGTGTTCTGTGAATTCATCTCACAGAGTTGCAGCTTACCCCTCAAGAAGCCGCTCGCTAAGCCTGTTCTTGTGGAATTCGCAAAGTGATATTTGGAATGCCAAGGAGGGCTACGGTGAAAAAGGAAATATCCTCAGAGAAAAACAGGAAAGAAGCTTCCTGAGAAACTGCTTTGTGATGTGTGACTTCCACTCACCGAGTTACATCTGTATTTCGGGGATCTCTTTGCTAGGCTTATTTCTGTGGGATCTGAGAACAGATATTTCGGATCCCTTTGAAGAATATAGGGCCAAAGGTAATACCCTCCGATAACAAAGAGAAAGAAGCTTTCTGAGAAAGTTCTTTGTGTTCTGTGAAATCATCTCACAGAGTTACATTTTTCCCCTCAAGAAGCAATTCGCTAAGACAGTTCTTGTGGAATTCGTAAATTGAAATTTGGAGGCCCATAGAGGGCTAAGATGAAAAAGGAAATATCCTCAGATGAAATCTGGAAAGAAGCTTTCTGAGAAAGTGCTTAGGGTTCTGTGAATTCATATCACAGAGTTACAGCTTCCCCTCAAGAAGCCGCTCGCTAAGCCTGTTCTTGTGGAATTCGCAAAGTGATATTAGGAAGCCCATAGAGGGCTATGGTGAAAAAGGAAATATCCTCCGATGAAATCTTGAAGGAAGCTTTCAGAGAAACTGCTTAGTGTTCTATTAATTAATCTCACAGAGTTACATCTGTATTTCGTGGATCTGTTTGCTAGCCTTATTTCTGAGGAATCTGAGAACAGATATTTCGGATCCCTTTGAAGATTATAGGGCCAAAGGAAATATACTCCGATAACAAAGAGAAAGAAGCTTTCTGAGAAACTTCTTCGGGTTGTGTGAAATCATCTCACAGAGTTACAGCTTTCCCCTCAAGAAGCCTTTCGCTAAGACAGTCCTTGTGGAATTGGCAAAGTGATATTTGGAAGCCCATAGAGGGCTATGGTGAAAAAGGAAATATCCTCAGATGAAATCTGGAAAGAAGCTTTCTGAGAAACTGCTCTGTGATGTTTGACTTCCACTCACAGAGTTACATCTGTATTTCGTGGATCTCTTTGCTAGCCTTATTTATGTGGAATCTGAAAACACATATTTCGGATCCCTTTGAAGACTATAGAGCCAAAGGAAGAATCCTCCGATAACAAAGACAAAGAAGCTTTCTGGGAAACTTCTTTGTGTTCTGTGAAATCATCTCAGAGAGTTACAGCTTTCCTATCAAGATGCCTTTCGGTAAGACAGTTCTTGTGGAATTCACAAAGTGATATTTGGAAGCTCTTAGAGGGCTATGGTGAAAAAGGAAACATCCTCAGATGAAAACTGGAAAGAAGCTTTCTGAGAACCTGCTTAGTATTCTGGTAGTTCATCT
>NW_020258631.1:0-6023 GCF_003255815.1 Theropithecus gelada | reverse complement strand
ATAAAAGTAAACACACAAAAGAAACACACAATCTAAAAGAGAACATTAATGTACATCTTATCACTGGTATAAATGGATTAGTCTGAAAAGGTGTTAAATGAATAATCAGTTCCACCCACTATTCTATATAGAAACTTGCACTGTGGGAAAATGAATTACAGTAATAAATCTATCAGGCTTGCTTTTACTATGAGTCAATTCTTCAAAATCTTAGTTTTACAAAGTATTCTTTAGGGTGCTGAATTTCAGAGAGTACTGCTGTTTCCTTTGAAAATTAATGACAAAGCTTTAAAAAGGTTACCATTGGGATTGGTTGTTTTATCTCATAATCTCTTGTCATTACATATCTGACAATGTAAAAGCTTGTAAAAAATTGTTTCAGTAATAAAAAGGCTCTGAAGTAACCCTATACTAAAGGCCTTGAAATTGCCCTATACTGTTAAACTTAAAGAATAATATTCTTCATTCTAAGCAGGAATCTCTCTCCTGAATGTTAGTAGAGTATGCAGAGGCTTCACAACAGCAGACAAAGCTGGTCACTCCACGGGGGACACAGAAAAAAGGGTAGATGAACAGCCTCCATTTGATCAAGGTGTGGAGCGGGCCTCTGTATTTCTCTTATCTGGACCATGACCACTTGAATGAGGAAGGACTCATACAGGTAGAGTTTACTGCATGTCACTTGCCAGATGCTGTTAGTATGGAGTCCATAAAATTGAAGACAAGTGTATTATTTGTATGACTTGAGAAGTCAGTCTCAGCAGTGGAATTGCGTCCATTATGCCGGAGTCAGTGTTTGTCGGCTGGACAGTGTGGATCTGTTCACAGAGAGTTTGAGAAATTGGGGTTCTGATCAAAGAGAAAGCGATGTCCGTAGGGTGGCAGTAGCACACATGACTGTTGGGTGAAACTTTGAGAGATTTGCCCAAAGGAGTCCCTCACAGCAGGAGTTGTCTAGAATCAAAGATGATGGGGTTGCTACTCAGAAAAGGTGTAGACCAAGGGAACTCCTAAGGTGAAGGAACATTGGAGAAAGGGTTTCTGTGTCTAGGGGTAGCCAGACAACAGCTTAATCTGGATCTGAGATATACAGAGGGCAGCAGTGGTTTGCAATTTTCATAACCTGGGGCTTATCTTACCTACTGCTAACAGATGTGGGTGAGGTTTTCTGTGATATGAAAAGGAAGCATTCTCTGAATGGCTAAAAATCTTCTTTGGGGCTGGGTGCCATGGCTCATGCCTGTAATCCCAGCACGTTGGGAGGCCAATGCGGGCAGATCAAGAGGTCAGGAGATCGAGACCATCCTGGCTAACATGGTGAAACCCCATGTCTACCAAAAATACAAAAAATTAGCCAGGTGTGGTGGCACGTGCCTGTAGTCCCAGCTACTCAGGAGGCTGAGACAGGATAATTGCTTGAACCCGGGAGGTGGAGGTTGCAGTGAGCAGAGATCGCGCCACTGCACTCCAGCCTGGGCAACAGAGCAAGACTCCATCTCAAAAAAACAAAAACAAAACAAAAAAAACCTTATTTGGGCTGTTTTTGACATTATTGGATTGGAAAACTTGAGTTTGGCACAGCCGTTTAGAAATAGTCTGCAGTTTAGAAACACATGCCATAGGAGCAGTTTGCACTGGACATCTTTAGCTCATTTCTACAGCACTGTCACATATTCTGTAAACTTTGTTCTGCAGACTGTGCTAGTCCAAACAGGCAAACTCACGCTGTTCTGGAGGAGATTGAGACATACAGAGGCCAGTTCTCCACTTGGACCTCAATGGAGGTTTTTCCTGACCAAAAGTGAGAGTTTGCCCCTGTGTAAGAATTGAGACCAAGTCACCTGCAAGGGGAGCTTCCCTCTGTGATGCTGCAGGTCCTATGACTGGATTCCTGGCTCCAGATACCTGAGGTTAAAGCTGTCTTCATTATCTCACTAACTGCAAATTGTCACCCACTGGGGAATAGATTCATGGATAAATATTCTGGTACGCAGAGAGCTCAGGGAATGAAGCCTTCTTGGATGTCCGTATCTTGTGCTTCCGAGAATTTCTCTCTCTAAAAACTGTCGAAAACAGAGTTGTTTACATGTTTGACACGTAAGGCACATGTAACACATGTAACATGTTTCTGAGTCTTCAGACCCTGTTCTAAACCTGCCAAATCTGAATCTGTTTCCAAACGTTTGAATTATTTGACTTTTTCTTGAAAAAAAAAAAAAAAGGAAAAAGTCCTATAAAATAACAGACTGAGCTGAGAGATTCAGTGCTGGACTTTTCCTCCATGCATGTTAATCTTTCTGCAGAGCCCACCTCACCAAACCTCAATACAAAAAGTGAAACAAGGATTCTATTCCCTCCCTGAGCCTTCTGCATCTTATAAGTTCCCTCGAAATTCTTATCCTTATAGAAAGGGGCTTCTCTCCTCAAAAGTAGGTCTCTAAATAACCACAGTTTGTCTGGAAGGTTATGAATTTTTTTCTACCATTTGAACATGAAAGTTGTCTTTTTGACTTTACATTAAAGCCTGGTTTAATTGAGAGGTGGAGGGTGGAGACCCCAAGAAGATTCTGGGGACTGAATTGGGAATTTGAGCCTTTTATACTGCAGTGGAAGTTGCCTGTGATGTGAAAATCTGTATGAATATACCAAGAAGACAAAGAAAGTTGTTTCTTCCTGTTTAATTTAGAGAAAAGGGTTCACCTACAGAAAAATTAAAAATATAATTTGAGAATTCTGAAACTTACTACTCCTCAATTTATATTAATTTTAAGATCCACAAAGTGCTCATATGAATTTTGAATGCAGAAATGTTAAGACCTTCAGGAAAACTCAGATACAAAATTAAATCACTTAATTTATAAAATCAACTGAAATTCTCTTTTAGCCTCTTCCTGTCAACTCTTGATCATAAAAATCCTGTTCAGAACAAGAAAGAGGCAGGAGCTGAACAAATTTCCTGTTGCTCATTCCTTGTTATAACAGTAATAGTAAGAAGAATACCAATAATTGCACAGCCTCTACATGGCCATCTGGAAATGGTGACTCTGCCGTATGGAAGCAGCAGCTTCATACCACAGTAGTAAATTTCACTTTGACTGGTCCTCTCTTGGCCAGGAGTCAATGATCACCCAAAGTTCACATGCTCTATGAAGCATCAACGGTGCTCAAATTTCAGCACTTCTAGAAATTTGTTTTTCTAAAATATATCCTAGCAAGAAAAGAATGCAGGATCAGTAAAAAAATAAAATAAAATAAAATAAAATAAATTTTCACCTTCTAGAAGCAGTCAGGGCATGAAATTATAAAGTGTAACAAAGGACTATAGACATGACCATGTCTTAGAAACTTACTTTACCAGCTCTTACTCATATTTAATATTCTTACCTTAGCAAATGAAGAACATTATCAACCTGGAAAATGACTTTTTGTATTGTGAAATCCTAGCAGCCCTAGGTAGAATTTAAAGCCTAATATGAGAATCTCTGTTATTCGCTTATCCCAGAAAATCTGATTGCACAAAATATATCTGTATTAAGCACATTAAAACGGAAAATCTATTGATCCTGTGAAATATTGTAGCAAATACGTGCAAGTTTATGATACTGCTGAATAGGCCCTTAAAGTTGAGCAACATCTTTTGTTTCCAGGTTGATGCCAAGGTATTAAATTTCAGTCAAAGTAATTTGTCTTGAGTTCAAACTAGCTTATGATATTTGTCATTACATCCAGTTCAGCTTATTCAGAACTGGTAGAGAAAACATGACATCATGAGAAATGTGTTATTACATTTGTCCCAATACTAATATTTGCAGAGAGACTGAGATGCATGATTTGCACAACCATATTCAAGACATCAAAATGTTTAATGGAATAGGCAAATCCATAAAAAAAATAAAAGCTTTACACCAGAACTTGGAACAGGATTAATGTACCTATCGAGAATGTGACTTGTCCCCTACTGAGTTACTGACAGAAGGACTGGTTAAGAGTTGGTGCAGTAGAAGTCAGGACATCACAGTGTCAACTTTTACACCTTCCTCATTAGAAAGCCAGGACAGAAACTGCCACAACACAAGGAAATTATCAGAAAATTCCCTAAGAACTCTTTGTAGCTGCCTGGTCATATTGTGGCTATGGTTGGGAGGCTGACTTCTCCAGCTGGTATTGCACTGCAGCTCGTATTTCTGGGTACTGAGCTCTACAGCTACCATCAAATGGCATTAAATGGTTTACCCAAATCAATAAGGTTACTATAATATGTACTCCATAAACATGGAGAGAATCAGAGTTCCTGATGATAGGCATACGTTTTCCATTCCATTCTGCTACATGAGCGTCTGTATTTAAAAAAATAAAGGAAGCTCACAGTGGTCTTTTTGGAATCTGGAGGCAACAGATTCTACACCATGGAATACTGGTCAGGCCCACCATCCAAGTGACATGGAGTCTTCCCAGCCTTTAGTGGGACCCAGGGCAGAAAAGGCTCTGCAGGTCCAGCCTGCCCTGAAGGCAACACTGTCTCTTGTGCCAGTGCAGATACAGATGACTTGCCAAAGCTCTCAACCATGTGGGCAGGATTGACACTGAGAGAACACTCCACCACTACAGCAGACTCCATAGCCATTTTAAAACATTAGTAAGACAGATCATGCTTAGGGTCACAGGATATTACAAAGAAATTAAATCGATTTAAATCACACAAAATAAAGTTTCAGAAGGCAAGGGAAATTTACTAGGAATCAATGACAGAAAGCTATCAGAAAAAAATCTAAATATTTTTAGACTATGTAACATACTACCAAATAAAGTCTGGGACAAAGATGAAACCAAGAAATGGACATTTCAAAAAATTTGAAGTGAAAGAAAACACATTATCAAAATTTGTGGGATGCAAGAAGACATTGAATTTATAACCCTGAATTTCTAGAAATATTCATGCATTTTAGAAAATAAATTTTCAAACCAATCCCCTGAACTGCCACCCTGACATGCAAGTACAATAAGAGTAAATTGTGCTCAAAATATGTTATTCTTAAAAGTGTGGGCATATGATGAGCACATGTCCAGTACTGCAGTAAAGAAATCACATCAGCCTGGAAATAAAAATCCACATTAGCAGCTTCACAAGAGAAAGTGGATGGGCAGGGTGTGTAAGTGTGCAGAGAAAATTGGAAGATAGGAATAGTGGAAATAGAAATCGTATGTAATATTAATATGGGCTGTACATGTTTGAGACCCCTGTGAGCTTTGACTTGCTCAAAAGGATAAATCATGCAGTGCAGATAACTTTCCATCCTCCAGAGGGTTGGTGAGAGTGGGGTCATTTGACAACGGGAGGAGGAAGTGCCCCGAAGGTCATCAGAGGCAGCAGGTGAGGTCACGACCCACTAGGATCCCCCCGCCCAGTGACGTGAACGAGCATCCCTGAAGCCATGAGGACAGCAGGGAACTTCATGGCTGCTCCAGAGAGGACATGGCAACCACTTCCTGGAGAATATGTGGGGCCTGAGCACCCTAGGTTGGGAGGAAGGGAGAGGCTCTGGGAGGCTTCCTGGGGGCCCTGGCCCTGTTCGCACAGAAGTGAAGCCCATGCCTGTAAGTGAGGATTCATGGCCTCCTCTTCAAAGGCTCTCCAGCCGTCTTCACCATCTTCTCCAGCCCAACGGCTGTGGGCTCCATCTCTGGGTGCTGCAGTTGCTGGTGCTGCAATGAGAGGCTGAGCCTACTAGGGGGGCTGTGTTTGAGGCCCTCAGGCTGTGCAGGGTCCTGGTGAGGGTTCTGCTCACAGGAGAACGTGCAGCATCTCCAAACTCCAAACTGGTGCCTGTGATGAAGAAATGAATAAAATTTTGATAGTACGTGTGTTCATACTTGTTGAGATGTGTGAAAATATAATCTGGAGACTTGTCATTAATTTGGTCTTATACACCACTTTCTATAAACCTAATTTTTACTGTCTATGTGGTCTGTCTGGTTAAAACTACAGATTTAATTATACTTGTCATGGAATCCATTATCTTTAA
>NW_020258630.1:3986-6025 GCF_003255815.1 Theropithecus gelada | reverse complement strand
AACACTCCAGAATTCATCAGCTCCATAACTTAGGAGTGTGGACCTTTGGGAGGCCGAGGCGGGTGGATCACAAGGTCAGGAGATCGAGACCATCCTGGCTAACACGGTGAAACCCCGTTTCTACTAAAAATATAAAAAATTAGCCAGGTGTGGTGGTGGGTGCCTGTAGTCCCAGCTACTCGAGAGGCTGAGGCAAGAGAATGGCGTGAACCCGGGAGGCAGAGGTTGCAGTGAGCTGAGATCGCGCCACTGCACTCCAGCCGGGGCGACAGAGCCAGACTTTGTCTCAAAAAAAAAAAAAAAAAAAGGAGTGTGGACTACTTTCAAATTGCTTAGCTTTAGCCTCATGGTGGCAAAATAGCTGCCATCACTCCAAGCATCTGTACATGATGACATTGAAAGTCAGAAAGAAAAGGGACATTACTAACATGTATCCTTTTTTTTTTTTTGAGATGGAGTCTTGTTCTGTTGCCAGGCTGGAGAGCAGTGGCACGATCTCAGCTCACTGCAACCTCTGCCTCCTGGGTTCAAGTGATTCTCTTGCCTAAGCCTCCTGAGTAGCTGGGACTACAGGCGGGTGCCACTACACCCAGCTAATTTTTGTATTTTTAGTAGAGACAGGGTCTCTTGACCTCGTGATCCACCCGCCTCAGCCTCCCAAAGTGCTGGGATTATAGATGTGAGCCACCGCACCTGGCCATATCTCTTTTTATTAGGGAGGGGAGCCCCCAGCAACTTTCCCTTATGTCTCATTGGACTGTAGTGGTCCACATACCCAGGGTCTTAGTCCATTTGGTTTACTATAACAAAATTCCTCAGACTGGATAATTTGTTAAAAACAGAAATGTTGCTGAGAGTTCTGGAAGCTGGGGAGTCCAAGATCAAGGCGCCAGCAGATTTGGTGTTTAGTGAGGGCTCACTCTCTGCTTTACACCTTCTCACCGTGTCTTCACATGGTAGAAGAGGAAGGCAGCTCTCTGGGGCCTATTTTATTTTATTATTTTTTGAGACAGAGTCTTACCTTGTCACCCAGGCTGGAGTACAGCAGCACAATCATAGCTCACTGCAGCCTCAAACTCCTGGGTTCAGGTGATCCTCTTGCTTCAGCCTCCTGAGTAGCTGGAACTACAGGCACATGCCACCACACCTGGCTTTTTTCTTTCTTCTTTCTTTTTTTTTTTTTGAGATGGAGTCTCACTCTGTTGTCCAGGCTGGAGTCCACTGGCATGATCTCGGCTCACTGCAAACTCCACCTCCCGAGTTCACGCCATTCTCCTGCCTCAGCCTCCCAAGTAGCTGGGACTACAGGCACCCCCCCTCCCACATCTGGATAAATTTTTTTTATTTTTTTAATAGAGACAGGGGTTTCACCGTGTTAGCCAGGACGGTCTCGATCTCCTGACCTTGTGATCCATCCGCCTCGGCCTCCCAAAGTGCTAGGATTACAGGCGTGAGTCACCATGCCCAGCCTATTTTCCTTCCTTCCTTCCTTCTTTCCTTTCTTTGCTTTCTTTCCTTCCTTTCCTTCCTTTTCTTCTCTTCCTTCCCTTCCTTCCTTCTTTCTCTTCTCTTCTCTTTTCTTCTCTTCTTTTTTCTTTCTGGTAAAGATGGAGTCTCACTATGTTGCCCAGGCTGGTCTCGAACTCCTGGACTCAAATGATCCTCTTGTTTCAGCCTCCCTAAATGCTGGGATTACAGGTATGAGCCACTGCACCCAGCCTGAGTCCTCTTTCATAACCGCATTAATCCCATTCATGAGGGCAGGGCCCTCATGATCTAATCCCCACAAAGGCCCCGCTTCTTAAGACCATCATCTTGGGGGTTAGGTTTCAACATATGAATTCTGAGGGGACACAAACATAGACCATAGCATTCTGCCCCTGACCTCACAAAATCCGTGTCCTTCTCAAATGCAAAATAGATTTATTCCATCTCAATAGCCCTAAAAGTCTTAACTCATTCCAATATCAGCTTTAGAGTCTAAGTCAATATCTCTTTTTTTTTTTTTTTCTCTCTCTTTTTTTTTTTTTTTTTTTTTT
>NW_020258630.1:1901-3919 GCF_003255815.1 Theropithecus gelada | reverse complement strand
TTTTTTTTTTTTTTTTTGAGACGGAGTCTGGCTCTGTCGCCCAGGCTGGAGAGCAGTGGCTGGATCTCAGCTCACTGCAAGCTCCGCCTCCCGGGTTTATGCCATTCTCCTTTCTCAGCCTCCCGAGTAGCTGGGACTACAGGCACCCGCCACCTTGCCCGGCTAGTTTTTTGTATTTTTTAGTAGAGACGGGGTTTCACCATGTTAGCCAGGATGGTCTCGATCTCCTGACCTCGTGATCCGCCCGTCTCGGCCTCCCAAAGTGCTGGGATTACAGGCTTGAGCCACCGCGCCCGGCCTAAGTCAATATCTCAACTAAATGTTGACTCATTCCAAGTATGGGCAAAAGTCAAGATATGATTCATCCTGAGGCAAATTGCTCTCCAATTATGAGCCTGTGAAATCAAACTACTTACACAATGTAAGTATGCTTCCAAAATACAATGGTGGGACTGACACAGGATAGAAATTTCCATTCCAAAAGGGAGAAACAGGAAAGAAGAAAGGGGTAATGGGTGCCAAGTAAGTCCGAAACTCAACAGGGCAAACAACATTAAGTCTTAAGGTTTGAGAATAATTTTTGACTTGACGTTCTACCCCCAAGATATTGGGATGGGGGTTTGGCCCTCAAGGCTCGGGGCAGCCCCACCCCCATGGCTTTGCTGGGCACAGCCCACTCTGCAGGCAGCCCCGTCCCCATGGCTGTGCTGGGCATTGCTCTAGTGGGGGCTCTCTGCAGTGGCCCTGCCCCTTTGGCGGTGCTCTGTGGGGAAAAGAAAGAGAGATCAGACTGTTACTGTGTCTATGTAGAAAGAAGTAGACATAAGAGACTCCATTTTGTTCTGTCCTAAGAAAAATTCTTCTGTTTGAAGAGATGCTGTTAATCTGTAACCCCACCCCCAACCCTGTGCTTGCAGGGACATGTGCTGTGTTTACTCAAGGTTTAATGCATTTAGTGCTGTGCAGGATGTGCTTTGTTAAACAAGTGCTTGAAGGCAGTATGCTTGTCAAAAGTTATCACCATTCTCTAATCTCAAGTACTCAAGGACACAAACACTGCAGAAGGCTGCAGGGACCTCTGCCTAGGAAAGCCAGGTATTGTCCAAGGTTTCTCCCCATGTGATAGTCTGAAATATGGCCTCGTGGGAAGGGAAAGACCTGATCGTCCCCCAGCCCGACACCTGTAAAGGGTCTGTGCTGAGCAGGATTAGTAAAAGAGGAAGGCCTCTTTGCAGTTGAGATAGAGGAAGGCATCTGTCTCCTGCTCGTCCCTGGGCAATGGAATGTCTCAGTAAAACCCAATTGTATGATCTATTTACTGAGGTACGAGAAAACCTCCTTAGGTCTGGAGGTGACATGTGCTAGCGGCAGTGCTGCTCTTTAATGCACAGAAATGTTTGTGGAGATGTTTGTATACATGCACATCAAGGCACAGCACCTTTCCTTAAATTCATTTATGACACAGAGACATTTGTTCACATGTTTTCCTGCTGACCCTCTCCCCACTATTAGCCTATTGTCCTGCCACATCCCCCTCTCCGAGATGGTAAAGATAAGGATCAATAAATACTGAGGGAACTCAGAGACCGGTGCCTGTGCAGCATGGCTCGGCTCCTTCGTATGCTGAGCGCCGGTTCCCCGGGCCCACTTTTCTTTCTCTATACTTTGTCTCTGTGTCTCTTTCTTTCTCAAGTCTCTCTTTCTGAAAGGAATCAGCCGGGCGCGGTGGCTCAAGCCTGTAATCCCAGCACTTTGGGAGGCTGAGACGGGCGGATCACAAGGTCAGGAGATCGAGACCATCCTGGCTAACACGGTGAAACCCCGTCTCTACTAAAAAATACAAAAAACTAGCCGGGCGAGGTGGCGGGCGCCTGTGGTCCCAGCTACTCCGGAGGCTGAGGCAGGAGAATGGCGTAAACCCGGGAGGCGGAGCTTGCAGTGAGCTGAGATCCGGCCACTGCACTCCAGCCTGGGCGACAGAGCCAGACTCAGTCTCAAAAAAAAAAAAAAAAAAAAAA
>NW_020258630.1:0-1824 GCF_003255815.1 Theropithecus gelada | reverse complement strand
GGGCAAAACCCGACTTAATTTAAAAAAAAAAAAAAAAAAAAAAAAAGAAAGGAATCAGGCACATTCCTCCATATACCTCCCAACTCCCTGAGCCCAGCACAAACACATTCCTCCATATACCTCCCAACTCCCTGAGCCCAGCACAAACACATTCCTCATATATCTCCCAATTCCCTGAGCCCAGCACGAACACAACCCACCATATATCTCTCAACTTCCTGAGCCCAGCACAAACACATTCCTCCATATTTCTCTCAAACTTCAGAAAAACACCACCTGGGAAAGCTCCTATAAGGACACAGCGGGAACCAATAAAAAATGCTAAATGTATAATGTTAACCAATTGTAATGCTGTAACCAAGAGAACTACCTTGTTCCCCTGTAACTTTACATATCCTGTTTACATCGGGCTATAAAAAGCAAGCACTCGCATTGTTCGAGGCCCTCTTGTATGCTGTGGGATGGAGGGACCAAGTTCGAACTTGCAGTAAAAGATCCTTGCCGCTTGGCTTTGACTCTGGACTCTGGTGGTCTTCTTTGGGGAACAAACGGTCTGGGCATAACATTTCCACCTGATGAGAAATGCCCACAGGTGTGGAAGGGCAGGCCACCCCTTCAGTGCTCTGTCTGGGCCTCAAGCTTCCTACAGAAATCCCTTGAAATCTAGGTAGAGGTAGCAATGCCCTCACAGACCGTGCACTTTGCGCAGCTGTGGAGACAAAACTGCTTGGACACCACTATGCTTTATTGTCTGTGCCTCCCAGAGGGATGGGCTTAGCCACAGTTGGGCCTACTTGAGCCATAGCTAGGGCATCCCAGAAGCCCTGCACCAGAATGCAGGGAGCAGAGCCTTGAAATCTCTTTGACTTCAAGGTCCTAGTTTTCTGGGTCTGTGATGGGCAGGGCAGCCTCTGAAGATCTTCAGAATGGTTTCAGGGTCCTTCTTCACTGTGATGCTGAGCATCTGGCTTCCATCTCCCCACACTAACCTCCTTATCAAAAGTTTCCTCGGTCACATTCTTGGTGTTTTCTTTTCAACAAGCTTTTTCATTCTTTACAACATGGGCAGGTTGGTAAATTTCTAAACATTTAAATTCTGCTGTTTTTTTTTTTAAATCATAAATAACATCTTTGGCCAGGGGCGGTGGCTCATGCCTGTCATTGCAGCATTTTGGGAGGCTAAGACGGGCGCATTAACTGAGGTCAGAAGTTCGAGACCAGCCTGGCTAACATAGTGAAACCCCATGTCTACTAAAAATACAAAATTAGCCGGGCGTCATGGCACACACCTGTAATCCCAGCTACTCAGGAGGCTGAGGCATGAGAATCACTTGAACCCAGGAAGCGGAGGTTGCAGTGAGCCAAGATCACGCAATTGTACTCCAGCCTGGGCAAAAAGAGCAAAACTCTGTCTCCAAAAAAAAAAAAAAAAAGGAAGGAAGGAAGGAAGGAAGGGAGAAAGGGTATCTTTAATTGGTTTCTCTCTGCTAGCATTTTACTATAGGCATTCAAGAGAAGTTTTTCCACACCCTCAACACTTTACTCAGGTATTTTTTTCCACCAAATATCCTATTTCATCACTCAGAATTTCTACCTTCCATAAAACACTAGGACACGGCCGGGCGCGGTGGCTCAAGCCTGTAATCCCAGCACTTTGGGAGGCCGAGACGGGCGGATCACGAGGTCAGGAGATCGAGACCATCCTGGCTAACACGGTGAAACCCCGTCTCTACTAAAAAATACAAAAAACTAGCCGGGCGAGGTGGCGGGCGCCTGTAGTCCCAGCTACTCGGGAGGCTGAGGCAGGAGAATGGCGTGAACCCG
>NW_020258629.1:0-6025 GCF_003255815.1 Theropithecus gelada | reverse complement strand
CTGAGAGATCTTCTGTTAGTCTGATGGGCCTCCCTTTTTAGCTAACCTGATCTTTCTCTCTGGCTGCCCTTAACATTTGTTCCTGCATTTCAACTTTGGCGAATCTGACAATGATGTGTCTTGGAGTTGTTCTTCTTGAGGAGTATCTTTGTGGCATTCTCTGTATTTCCTGCATTTGGATGTTGGCATGCCTTACTAGGTTCGGGAAGTTCTCCTGGATGATATCCTGCAGAATGTTTTCCAACTTTGTTCTATTTTCCCCATCACTTTCAGGTGCACCAATCAGATGTAGATTTGGCCTTTTCACATAATCCCATGCTCTTGGAGGCTTTGTTCATTTCTTTTTACTCTTTTTTCTCTACACTTCTCTTCTTGCTTCATTTCATTCATTTGATCTTCAATTACTGGTACTCTTTCTTCCAGTTGATCGAGTCAGTTACTGAAGCTTGTGCATTTGTCATGTATTTCTCGTGTTATGGTTTTCATCTCTATCAGTTCCTTTAAGGTCTTCTCTGCATTGATTATTCTAGCTATCCATTCATCCATTCTTTCTTCAAGGTTTTTAGTTTATTTGCCCTGGTTACGTAGTTCCTCCTTTAGCTCTGAGAAGTTTGATCGACTGAAGCCTTCTCTCAGCTCGTCAAAGTCATTCTCCATCCAGCTTTGTTCCGTTGCTGGTGACAAGATGCGTTCCTTTGGAGGGGGAGATGTGCTCTGATTTTTTGAATTTCCAGCTTTTCTGCACCGCTTTTTCCCCATCTTTGTGGTTTTATCTGCTTTTGGTCTTTGATGATGGTGACATACTGATCGGGTTTTGGTGTGGGTGTCCTTTCTGTTTGTTAGTTTTCCTTCTAACAGTCAGGACTCTCAGCTGTAGGTCTGTTGGAGTTTGCTTGAGGTCCACTCTAGACCCTGTTTGCCTGGGTATCAGCAGCGGAGGCTGCAGAAGACAGAATATTGCTGCATAGTGAGTGTACCTGTCTAATTCTTGCTCTGGAAGCTTCGTCTCAGGGATGTACCCCACCGTGTGAGGTGTGAGGTGTCGGTCTGCACCTAGTGGGGGATGTCTCCCAGTTAGGCTACTCAGGGGTCAGGGACCCACTTGAGCAGGTCGTCTGTCCATTCTGAGATCTCAACCTCTGTGCTGGGAGATCCACTGCTCTCTTCAAAGCTATCAGTTAGGGGCATTTACCTCTGCCGAGGTTTCTGCTGCTTTTTGTTTAGCTATGCCCTGTCCCCAGAGAAGGAGTCTACAGAGGCAGGCTGGCCTCCTTGAGCTCCTTGAGAGGCAGGCTGGCCTCCTTGGCTCCACCCAATTTGAGCTTCCTGGTGGCTTTGTTTACCCACTTAAGCCTCAGCAATGGTGGGCACCCCTCCCCCAGCCTCGCTGCCGCCTAGGAACGAGGGAGGCTCTGTTGGCATGGGACCCTCCGGGCCAGGTGTGGGATATAATCTCCTGATGTGTCGTTTGCTAAGACCCTTGGTAAAGCACAGTATTAGGGTGGGAGTTACCTGATTTTCCAGGTATTGTGTGTCTCAATTTCCCTTGGCTAGGAAAAGCAATTCCCTTCCCCCTTGAGCTTCCCAGGTGAGGTGATGCCTTGCCCTGCTTCAGCTCTCGCTGGTCGGCTGCAGCAGCTAACCAGCACTGATTGTCCAGCACTCCCCAGTGAGATGAACCCAGTACCTCAGTTGAAAATGCAGAAATCACCCATCTTCTGTGTCACTCACGCTGGGAGGTGGAGGCTGGAGCTGTTCCTGTTCGGCCATCTTGGGCACACCTTCATTAACTTTCTTCTAACTTGTTATTTAATCATAGGTTTTGAGTTTATTTTAACAAATGTATTTTTTATTCCAACAAGTTCCATATGTCTTTGTTTTCCAAATATTGGATTTTTTTTGACATTCATTGCTTACCTATTTTTGTATATGAATAAGCTACAATCTTTTTTTTTCTTTTTTTTTTTTTTTCTTTTGAGATGGAGTCTCACTCTGTCGCCAGGCTGGAGTGCAGTGGTGTGATCTCAGCTCCCTGCAACCTCCACCTCCAGGTTCAAGTGATTCTCCTGCCTCAGCCTCCTGAGTAGCTGAGATTACAGGTACATGCCACTACACCTGGCTAATTTTTACATTTTTAGCAGAGATGGGGTTTCACCATGTTGGTCAGGCTGGTATTGAACTCCTGACCTCATGATCCACCTGACTCAGGCTCCAAAAGTGCTGGGATTAAAGGTGTAAGCCACCACGCCTGGTCTGGATCTGTATTTTTATAATAAGGTGTCAATGTGATTTCTCACAATCCACTGTCTTTATGGTCAGAATTATGAAATTCTAACACTTGTAGTATATCATAAAAAAATCACAGTTTGACTGTGATACAACATTTATCACAAGATTATTTGGGATATTTGATATTGCAAAATGACTGTCTAGTGGACATGCTCATTTTCCAAATAGTCTAATTTCTCTAGTCTGCATTTGTTTCATAAATTAGCCCTCAGTGAAACAATAATGATGTCATATTTCTGTCATTTACTGAACAATTTCTATATGCCATATATTAACTCAAAACAATTTTACAAGATAGGCACTCACATTATTCTCATTTTACATATAAGAAAATTCAAACTTAGAGAAGTTGAAGAATGTGCACAACAACTATACAACTAGGACCCAGCATTCAAATTCTGAATTGTTTCATTCCAATTCCAAAACCATTTGAAACATGGCATGAAGTAGTTTACCAAAGTAGTACCTAATTTCCCTTACATATAGACTGAAGAAAAAAATTCCTGTTTAAATGCAGTCTAAGATTACCACTGTACTCCAAATTATTTGCTTTCTGCTGTAAGATCATGGGAAGTATAACATTTCATGTGATTCACAGATGTTTGGTAATAAACATCAACTTGCTTTTATCAGGTGTTTGTTTGCTTTTTACTTGTACGTTTTCTTAAAGAGTTTCAGATATTTTTGTAATGCAGTCAAAGCATGTCTACAAAACTCATTATGCTAGGTATGAAGAATTTTCATTGCCTCAACACTAATTGTCTAGTTTAGCTTATTTCAACTAAAATTAATTACTTAGTTGTTTCAGGAGCTATCTTTAACGTTAGGGATACAAAGTTAACTGTGACATAGGCTCAATCTCTGGGAGTTTGCAGATACAGTCAGTTTGATTCCCAGTGGAGGTGTGGTCTGTTGTGACTTTCTTAGGCACATACGTTAAACACTACAGCCAGCAAAAAACTTCCCTTTCAATGCCTACCATCATCACCACTATACCCATACCACATACCCCCCAGTATCAAAATTTTGGGGATGTATTACTACACTTATCTACTTTTAGAAAGATTAGACCCAAAGGATGTGCATTACCATTTTTTATTTAGTCTGCTAAAAAAGTATTCTAAAAAGTTGCCAACAGGCAAGAGACATATTATGTTTTCTATTGTTGGTGCCACTGTAATCCCATTTGTAACCTTCTATCATGATAATGTTTTAACTTTTTCATCATTGCAAAATGTATATCTTTTAGAATGAACTAAAATTATTTCTTCCTAGTTAAGTCTTTATTAAGAGACTATGATATTCAAACTTGTACTAGATGTTATAAAATAAAATAAAGCAATTGAAGAAAGTTTAAAAAAACAAAGATTAAAAGTATGCAAAAATAAACAACTCTAGAGGTGCAGTTACAACTGTAAAGGTGCAGTTATATGATGCATGCAAGCCATAGAGGTGCATGTCTCTACACATATGCAGCAAAATGTCAATGTGTAACTTGGTATCAGTCAGAAAGTCTAGCATTTTAATAAGATGGAAGGCTTCTCTCATGGCATGGCATGAGCAGAAAGTGTACAGGAGAGAGTGAAGGAGTGTGGTCTCTCTGAGAAATATAATAGGAAACAGGAATCAGAACCATTGTTAACAACACAAGAGGAGAAAGAGTGGAAAGTAAAGAGGATGGAGAGTGGACAGCAGCATAGCACAGCAGCTGAGGACACCAGTTCTACAGCCACATAACTAGAGTTAAAGTCTTGGAGGCCAATGAACAGAGGACCTTAAATTTCAGGCTGATACTTCTGAAGGATAATAGAAAGAAAATACTTCACTTAATTTTCAAAGGAGATGGCAGCTATATTTTCTGTTTGTGCTTGCTATGTTTTAAAATAGAAGTTGTTACATTCACCTAGACAAAACAGTCAGGAATAAATTTAAAGACAGGAGAGGTTCCAAGATGGCCTAATAGGAACAGCTACAGTCTACAGCTCCCAGGGTGAGTGACACAGAAGATGGGTGATTTCTGCATTTCCAACTGAGGTACCAGGTTCATATCACTGGAGTTTGTTGGATATGGGTGCAGGAAAGTGGGTGCAGCCCACAGAGTGTGAGCTGAAGCAGGGCAAGGCATCGCCTCACCCATGAAGCACAAGGGGTCAGGGAATTCCCTTTCCTAGCCAAGGGAAGCCATGACAGATGGCAACTAGAAAATCCGGACAATCCCACACTAATACTGTGCTTTACCAATGGTCTTAGCAAATGGCACACCAGGAGATTATATCCCATCCCTAGCTCAGAGGATCCTACACCCACGGAGCCTCAGTCACTGCTAGCACAGCAGTCTGAGATCAAACTGCAAAGCAGCAGTGAGGCTGGGGGAGGGGCCTCCACCATTGCTGAGGCTTGAGTAGGTAAATAAAGTGGCCAGGAAGCTCGAACTGTGTGGATCCCACCACAGCTCAAGGAGGCCTGCCTGCCTCTGTAGACTCCACCTCTGGGGGCAGGGCATAGCTGAACAAAAGGTAGCAGAAACTTCTGCAGACCTAAATGTCTCTGCCTGACAGTTTTGAAGAAAGTAGTGGTTCTCCCAGTATGGAGTTTGAGATCTGAGAACAGACAGACTGCCTCCTGAAGTGGGTCCCTGACCCCTGAGTAGCCTAACTGGGAGACACCTCCCAGTAGGAGCCAACTGACAACACATACAGCCGGGTGCCCCTGTGAGACAAAGCTTCCAGAGGAAGGATCAGGCAACAACATCTGCCATTCTGCAATATTTGCTGTTCTGCAACCTCCGCTGGTGACACGCAGGCAAACAGGACCTGAGGTGGACCTCCAGCAAACTCCAAGAAACTTGCAGTTGGGTGCCCCAACTCTTAGAAGGAAAACTAACAAACAGAAAGGACATCCACACCAAAACCCCATCTGTACATCACCATCATCAAAGACCAAACGCAGATAAAACCACAAAGATGGGGAGAAACTAGAGCAGAAAAGCTGAAAATTCTAAAAATCAGAGGACCTCTTCTTCTCCAAAGGAATGCAGCTGCTCGCCAGAAACAGAACAAAGATGAACGGAGAATGAATTTCATGAGTTGAGAGAAGAAGGCTTCAGATGATCAGTAATAATGAACTTCTCCAAGCTAAAGGAGGATTTTTAAACCCATTGCAAAGAAGTTAGAAACCTTGAAAAAAGATTAGATGAATGACTACCTAGAATAAACAGCATAGAGAAGACCTTAAATGATCTGATGGAGCTGAAAACCATGGGACAAGAACTACATGATGCATGCACAACCTTCAGTAGCCGATTCAATCAACTGGAAGAAAGGGTATCAGTGATTGAAGATCAAATGAATGAAATGAAGCAAGAAGAGAAGTTTAGAGAAAAAAGAGTAAAAAGAAATGAACAAAGCCTCCAAGAAATATGGGACTATGTGAAAAGACCAAATCTACATCTGATTGGGGTACCTGAAAGTGACAGGGAGAATGGAACCAAGGTGGAAAACACTCTTCAGGATATTATCCAGGAGAACTTCCCCAACCTAGCAAGGCAGGCCAACATCCAAATGCAGGAAATACAGAGAATGCCACAAAGATACTCCATGAGAAGAGTAACTCCAAGACACATCATTGTCAGATTCACCAAAGTTGAAATGAAGGAAAAAATGTTAAGGGCAGCCAGAGAGAAAAGGTAGGGTTAGCTAAAAAGGGAGGCCCATCAGACTAACAGAAGATCTCTCAG
>NW_020258628.1:0-6026 GCF_003255815.1 Theropithecus gelada | reverse complement strand
TCCAGGTTCGAACCTGTAATAAAGATCCTTGCTGCTTAGCTTTGACTCTGGACTCTGGTGGTCTTCTTCGGAGAATAAACGGTCTAGGCATAACAAATGGGGGCTCGTCCAGGATTTCCCCCAAGCCCACCAGACCCCCAAGTCAACGGATCTTAATCTGTAGGTAAGCCGGCTTTGTCACTGTCTCTGTCTTTGTCTCTGTCTGTCTCCCTGAAATTTTGCGAAATCCGTAATCTGTAATCTGTATTGGTCTGTTCTGTAAGTGGCACGGTCTTGGCGGACGCGCTAGAAGGCAGCCACTCGGGACTGGTAGGAGACGTTCCCCAGTGCCCATCTGGGGGCCTCCATCTTTGGTTGCCCCGTCTGACTCAGGTCGGAAGTCCAACACGCGCTCGCGAATGCTCATCGTTATCACTGTCTGTCCGTTATTGTTAAGTGTTAAGTGTAAGCCCAAAAACGAAACATAAAACCTTTTCTTCCCCTTCCAGAACTGGACCTGTCGGATACTCCCCTCTGCTTCACACTCATTTTCGTCCCCCCTTCTCTTTGTAGGAGCAGTCCAAAGATAGGCAACAACCAGAGCACGCCGCTCTCACTCCTTGTTACCAATTTTAAGGATGTGAAGGCTCAGAGGCATAACTTAAGCATAGAGCTAAAGAAAGGAAAGCTAGTTACTTTCTGCCGTTCGGAGTGGCCCTCTTTCGGCGTAGGGTGGCCCTCCGAAGGAACTTTCTGTCTCTCTATTATTACTAAGGTAAAAACTAAGATTTTCCTGCCAAGGCAGTCAGGACATCCTGATCAAATTCCTTATATTCTAGTGTGGCAAAATCTTGTGGAAGACCCACCGCCCTGGATAACTCCTTTCATCCTTGAGCCTTGCAAGGTCCTAGTAACGCGACCTACAAGACAAAGGACTCCCTCTGCTCCCTCGGCCCCTGTGCTGCCGGACAGCCAGGACCCCCTAACGTTAGAACCCACATTACCCCCACCATATCCGCACCTTATCCTGCAGGACCCAGTCCCCCAAGGTGGTGCTTCCATAGAAGGAAACCGAGAAGCGGAAGCAGCTGAGAGCGAAAGTAACCCGGGGGGCCGGCCAGCCGAACGCGAGGCCGCGTACATCAGGACCAAGCTTCCCGACTCCCTGACTCCGCTGTAGCCCTGCCTCTCAGAGAAATAAGATCGCTCGATGATACCGGGCTCTCCCGTCTCATGTATTGGCCTTTTTCCACCAGTGATTTATACAATTGGAAGTCCCAAAATGCTCGGTTCTCAGATAATCCCAAAGATCTAACCTCGTTGTTAGACAGTGTCATGTTTACTCACCAGCCGACCTGGGATGACTGTCAACAGCTCCTCCGAATCCTGTTCACAACGGAGGAGTGGGAAAGAATCCAAGTTGAGGCCAGAAAGCTAGTTCCAGGAGATGACGGCCAGCCAACTGCAAATCCTGACCTCATTAACACGGCTTTTCCTTTGACCCGGCCCAGATAGGACTACAACACGGCAGAAGGTAAAGGACGACTGCTCATTTATCGCCAGACTCTAATAGCAGGTCTCCGGGCTGCAGCTCGCAAGCCCACCAATTTGGCTAAAGTATATTCTGTGTTACAAGGTAAGACAGAAAGCCCTGCTGTATATTTAGAGAGATTAATGGAAGCCTTCAGACAGTTTACCCCTATGGACCCAGAAGCACCGGAAAATCAGACAGCGGTAGTAATGTCCTTTGTAAACCAGGCAACACCAGATATTAAAAGAAAACTCCAGAAATTAGAAGGTTTAGAAGGAAAGCAGATTCAGGACCTCCTTCAGATGGCCCAGCGAGTTTATAATAATAAGGATACTCCAGAAGAAAAACAGTTCAAGGCAACCAAAGAAATGACCAAAGTCTTAGTAGCAGCTTTCCCCCAGGCAAGGAATGGCCAAAGCAGAAAGCAGAAAAAGCAAGGCTCTAGGCAAGGATTAGAAAAGGATCAGTGTGCTTATTGCAAGGAACGTGGTCACTAGATTAAAGACTGCCCAAAGAAACGGAGACCAGCTAACCCTACCTCCGTACTCGTTACCCAGGACTCTGACTAGGGGAGACGGGGTTCGGACCCCCTCCCCGAACCCAGGGTAACTTTGCAAGTGGAGGGGTCCCCAGTTCGCTTCTTAGTCGATACTAGGGCGGAACGCTCAGTCCTAACCAAACCAATTAGAAAAATGTCTAAGAAAACATCCTAGGTGCACGAGGCCACAGGCATCAAAAAATACCCCTGGACAACCCAGAGGACTGTAGACTTAGGAACGGGAAAAGTCTCCCATTCCTTCCTAGCCACCCCAGAGAGCCCCTGCCCTCTACTAGGGAAGGACTTGCTGACAAAAATGAGGGCCCAAATCCACTTTGAGCCAGAAAGGCCCAAGATAACTGATTCCCAAAACAGGCCAATATCTATCCTGACTGTCACCTTAGAAGATAAGTACAGACTCCATCAAGAGCAAAAGCCCCCCGATCAGGAAATTGACTCTTGGCTCCAGCGTTTCCCTGAAGCGTAGGCAGAAACTGGGGGCTTAAGACTAGCTAAACATCGACCTGCCATATTTGTAGAAGTTAAGCCAAGGACGGACCCGGTTCAGGTTCGGCAATATCCTATGCCCCTGGAGGCAAGAGAAGGAATTACGCCCCATATCCGCCGACTCCTAGACCAGGGAGTCCTACGGGCTTGCCACTCATCCTGGAATACTCCACTGTCACCTGTTCGTAAACCCAATAGTACGGACTACAGGCCAGTACAGGATTTAAGAGAAGTTAATAAAAAGGTCATGGACATACATCCCACTGTGCCCAATCCATACAGCCTTCTGAGTGCTTTACATCCCGAAAAACAGCGGTATACTGTTCTTGATCTAAAAGACGCTTTCTTCAGCCTTCCTCTGGCTCCCAAAAGTCAAGGACTCTTTGCATTTCAATGGACGGATCCTGAGAGGGGCATCAACGGTCAGCTAACATGGACCAGGCTGCCACAAGGGTTCAAGAACTCGCCAACCCTGTTCGATGAAGCCCTTCATGAAGATCTAGGTGAGTACAGGCGGCAACACCCTGAAATAACTCTTTTGCAATATGTTGATGATCTCTTAATAGCGGCCAGGTCCCTGGAAACTTGTGTTCAAAGGACTGAAGACCTCTTGAAGACTCTGGAGGAGCTAGGCTACCGAGCCTCAGCAACAAAGGCTCAGATCTGCAAGTCGGAGGTAACTTATCTAAGGTACCTATTAAAAAAGGGGCAACGCTGGCTAACCAAAGCCCGAAAGGAAACAGTCCTACGCATCCCTAGACCCCAGTCGACATGGCAAGTGAAAGAATTCCTAAGGTCGGCAAGGTTCTGTAGGTTATAGATACCCGGATTTGCTGAGTTAGCCAAGCCCCTATACCAGGCAACAAAAGAATGGCAGCCCTTCAATTGGACGGAAGAGGCTGAGCTGGCCTTTCAGCAAATCAAAACTGCCTTATTATCAGCCCCCGCGCTAAGGCTCCCTGATGTCTCCAAGCCCTTCCACTTATACGTAGATGAAAGTAAAGGTGTTGCAAAAGCCATGTTAACACAGTACCTAGGCCCCTGGCAGAGGCCAGTTGCCTATTTGTCAAAAAAATTAGATTCAGTGGCTGCTGGCTGGCCACCCTGCCTCCGGATAATCGCGGCGACCGCCCTAATGGTCCGAGACGCTGATAAACTTATCATAGGGCAAAAGTTGCGCGTTATAACCCCGCATGCCATTGAAGGCGTCCTCCGGCAGCCGCCGGACCGATAGATGAGTAACGCCCAGCTCACCCACTATCAAAGACTGCTGTTAAACCCCCTCAGAATAACTTTTCTGCCCCCAACTTCTCTAAACCCTGCTTCACTGCTGCCAAATCCAGACTTGGACGCCCCGTCCCATGAGTGCACTGAGATACTGGCCCAGGTGCATAAGGTGCAGGAGGACCTGCAAGATCGTCCGCTCCCTGACACAGAACTCATCTGGTTCACTGATGGCAGCAGCTACGTCCACCAAGGCCAGCAGTATGCAGGAGCGGCTGTAACGTCAGAGACTGAGGTAATCTAGGCGGAACCCTTGCCTCCAGGGACATCGGCCCAAAGAGCCGAACTGATAGCCCTCACACAGGCCCTCACCCTAAGGGCAGAGAAAAAACTAACAGTATACATGGATAGCTGCTATGCTTTCGCTACTGCGCACATACATGAGGCCATTTACAGAGAGAGGGGACTATTAACAGCTGAAGGCAAAGAAATAAAAAACAAGCCAGAGATCCTAGCTCTATTAACTGCTCTGTAGAAACCAAAGAAATTAGCTATCATACATTGCCCTAGGCACCAGAAACCAACTACGCCAATTGCTCGAGGCAACTTCTTAGCCGACCAAACCGCAAGGAGCATAGCAAAAGCTCCCAGTCAGCTCCTCGTGCTCCAGCTCCCTGATCCTGGCCCGCGAAATTTGCCAAGTTTTCCCGACTATACCGAACAGGATCGCAAATAGATAGACACGCTTCCCCTAAAACAGGTTCAAAATAAGTAGTGGACTGATGTAAATGACCAAACCATCCTACCAGAAAAATTAGGACGGCAGGTGTTGGAACATATCCACCGGACAACCCACCTAGGTGCCCGGCGAATGATAGACTTAATCAGGCACGCCAAGTTCAGAATCAGGCGCATAGCTGAACTGGCCAGCGATGTCACAACAAATTGCAAAGCCTGCCAACTGAACAACGCTTGCCCCCAAACCCAGACCGCCGCAGGAATTAGGTGTAGAGGAACTAGGCCTGGTGTCTATTAAGAAATAGACTTTACTGAGATAAAGCCTGGAAAATATAGGTATCAGTACTTACTTGTCTTTGTAGATACTTTTTCAGGATAGACAGAAGCATTCCCAACTAAAAGAGAAACTGTTCAGGTTGTAGCAAAGAAAATTTTAGAAGAAATCCTCCCCAGGTATGGCTTTCCCGTCCAAATAAGGTCAGACAATAGACCAGCCTTCGTTGCTAAGGTAAGTCAGGATTTGGCTTCCATTCTTAAGGCAAATTAGAAATTACATTGTGCTTATAGGCCCCAAAGCTCAGGACAGGTAGAAAGGATGAATCGGACTCTAAAGAAGACCTTAACTAAATTGACCATGGAGACTGGCACTAATTAGGTAGTACTTCTCCCCTACACTCTGTTCCAGGCCCGAAATACCCCTTACAGACTAGGCCTCACACCATATGAAATCATGTATGGCACACCCCCACCCCTGGTCCCCAGTCTAAAAGATGACTTACTCAAACCTGAAACTGAAAATGTCTCTGAGCTCTTGTTCTCCTTACAAGCCTTACAGAAAATTCACCAAGAAATCTGGCCCAGACTACGAGAACTGTACGAGGCAGGACCTCTGCCGACGCCTCATCCGTTCCAGCCGGGAGACTAGGTCCTAGTCAAGCGCCACCGGCAAGAAACTCTTCAACCCAGGTGGAAAGGACCACTGCAAGTACTCCTGACTACTCCCACTGCTCTCAAAGTAGAAGGCATCGCTTCGTGGATCCACTACACACACGTCAAACCAGTAGACCCAACATCCGACCTTCTCGAGCCATCTGGAGCACCGGTTACATGGACTGTAGACAAAGCTAAGAACAATCCCTTAAAGCTAACCCTGCGCCATCACCCACATAGCTGTAACCATGTCTAGCTTGCCTATGCTTTTATGCCTTATACATCTGACTCTCCTAACTGCTGCGCCGTCTAATCCCTATGTCTAGAGGTTCTGGCTCTATAAGAACAAAACTCACCCCAAGGAAACCCCCCAAGCAGGTAAACTGCTAGCTAGCGCAGACTGCCCCCCCTCCAGGTGTAATACTATAGTTTACCTCAATTTTACTAAGTTCCAGATTGCCCAACCGGGGATACCCATGATCTGTTTTGAATATGATCAGACTGAATATAATTGTAAGAATTATTGGTAGCACCAGAATGCAGGTTGCCCATACCACTATTGTAAAATGCATTCAGCCA
>NW_020258627.1:0-28282 GCF_003255815.1 Theropithecus gelada | reverse complement strand
GAAGACCCGGGTCAGAGGGACTCCTTCGGGAGACCAGTCCCCTGTCCTCACCCTCACTCCGTGAAGAGATCCACCTATGACCTCGGGTCCTCAGACCAACCAGCCAAGGAACATCTCACCAATTTCAAATCGGGTAAACGGTCTTTTCACTCTCTTCTCCAGCCTCTCTTGCTGCCCGGCAGTCTCCCTGTCCTTCCTTTTCCAGTTCTTTTTCCTCTCTAGTCAAGACAAAGGAGACACATTTTATCCGTGGACCCAAAACTCCAGTGCCGGTCATGGACTCGGGAAGGCAGCCTTCCCTTGGTGTTTAATCACTGCAGGGACGTCTGCCTGATTATTCATACATATTCCATTGGTGTCTGATCTCTGTGGGGATGCCTGCCTTGGTCATTCACCCACATTCCCTTGGTGGCAAGTCAATTGCGGGGACCCCTGCTTTGGTTGCTCACCCACATTGCAGCCCAGGGCTGCTCCCCACCCCCTTCTCCGTGTCTCTACCCTTCTCTTTAAACTTGCCTCTTTCACTATGGGCAACCTTCCATCCTGCATTCCTCCTTCTTCTCCCTTAACCTGTGTTCTCAAGAACTTAAAACCTCTTCAACTCTCACCTGACTTAAAATCTAAGCACCTTATTTTCTTTTGCAACACTGCTTGACCTCAATACAAACTTGACAGTGGTTCTCAATAGCCAGAAAACGGCTTTGATTTCTCCATCCTATGAGATATAGATAATTTTTGTCAAAAAATGGGCAAATGGTCTGAGGTGCCTGACGTCCAGGCATTCCTTTACACATTGGTCCCTCCCTAGTCTCTGCTCCCAGTGAGACTTCCAAATCTTTCATCTGTCCCTCCTGCCTGTTCCTTCAGTCTCCACCCCAAGCTCTGAGTCCTGTGAATCTTCCTTTTCTACTGACCCATCTGACCTCTCACCTCCTCCCCAGACTGCTCCTCCTCAGGTCGCTCCCGGCCAGGCTGAGTCAGGCTCCAACTCTTCTTAAGCCTCTGCTCCCCCACCCTATGACCTTTCTATTACCTCCCCTCCCCACACCCGGTCTGGCTTACAGTTTCGTTCTGTGACTAGCCCTCCCCCACCTGCCCAATGATTCCCTCTTAGAGAGGTGGCTGGAGCTCTCCAAGGTTAATGCTCCTTTTTTCTTTATCCAACCTCTTCCAAATCAGTTAGCATTTAGGCTCTTTTTCACCAAATATAAAAACCCAGCCCTGTTCATGGCCCATTTGGCAACAGCCCTTAGATGCTTTACTGCCCTGGACCCAGAAGGGCCAGAAGGCCATCTTATTCTCAATATGCATTTTATTACCCGACCCGCTCCAGACATTAGAAAAAGCTCCAAAAATTAGATTCTGGCCCTCAAACCCACAACAGCACTTAATGAACCTCGCCTTCAAGGTGTACAATAATAGAGATGAGGCAGCCAAGTAGCAACATATTTCTGAGTTGCAATTACTTGTCTCCACCGTGAGAGAAACCCCAGCCACATCTCCAACACACAAGAACTTTCAAATGCCTCAACCACAGCAGTCAGGGGTTCCTCCAGGACCGCCTCCCCTAGGAGCTTGCTTCAAGTGCTGAAAATCTGGCCACTGGGCCAAGGAACGCCTGCAGCCCGGGACTCCTCCTAAGTTGTGTCCCATCTGTGTGGGACCCACTAGAAATCGGACTGTCCGACTCACCCGGCAGCCACTCACAGAGTCCCTGGAACTCTGGCCCAAGGCTCTCTGACTGTCTCCTTCCCAGAGCTTCTCGGCTTAGCGGCTGAAGACTGACGCTGCCCGACTGCCTCGGAAGCCCCCTAGACCATCATGGACGCCGAACTTCAGGTAACTCTTACAGTGGAGGGTAAGTCTGTCCGCTTCTTAATCAATATGGAGGCTACTCCACATTACCTCTTTTCAAGGGCCTGTTTCCCTTGCCTCCATAACTGTTGTGGGTATTGACGGCCAGGCTTCTAAACCTCTGAAAACTTCCCAAATCTGGTGCCAACTTGGACAATACTCTTTTAAGCACTCCTTCTTAGTTGTCCCCACCTGCCCAGTTCCCTTATTAGGTCAAGGCATTTTAACTAAATTATCTGCTTCCCTGACTATTCCTGGGCTACAGCCACATCTCATTGCTGCCTTTTCCCCAGTTCAAAGCCTCCTTCGCATCCTCCCCTTGTATCTCCCCACCTTAAACCACAGGTATAGGATGCCTCTACTCCCTCCTTGGTGACCGATCACACACCACTTACCATCCCATTAAAATCGAATCACACTTACCCCGCTCAATGCCAATATCCCATCCCACAGCATGCTTTAAAAGGATTAAAGCCTATTATCTCTCTCCTGCTACAGCATGGCCTTTTAAAGTCTATTAACTCTCCTTACAATTCCCCCATTTTACCTGTCCAAAAACCAGATAAGCTTTACAGGTTAGTTCAGGATCTAAACCTTATCAACCAAATTGTCTTGCCTATCCACCCCGTGCTGCCAAAGTCATATACTCTCCTATCCTCAATACCTCCCTCCACAACATCTCCACAACCCAGTATTCTGTTCTGGATCTCAGACATGCTTTCTTTACTATTCCTTTGCACCCTTCATCCCAGTCTCTCTTTGTTTCACTTGGACTGACCCTGACACCCATCAGGCTCAGCAAATTACCTGGGCTGTACTGCCGCAAGGCTCCACAGACAGCCCCCATTACTTCAGTGAAGCCCAAATTTCTTCCTCATCTGTTACCTATCTTGGCATAATTCTTCATGAAAACACACGTGCTTTCTCTGTTGATCATGTCCAGCTAATCTCCCAAATCCCAACCCTTTTTTCATTACACACAGCCAAAGTGCAGGGCTGTGTGGTAGGAATTCTTACACAAGAACTGGGACCATGCTCTGTGGCCTTTTTATCCAAACAACTTGACCTTAGTGTTTTAGCCTAGCCCTCATGTCTGTGTGCGGTGGCTGCCGCTGCTTTAATACTATTAGAGGCCCTCAAAATCACAAACTATGTTCAACTCACCCTCTACAGGTCTCATAACTTCCAAAATCTATTTTCTTCCTCAAAGGAGGCTTTGAACTGGGGAAAAGGGCAGCAATGAGGTGTGGCTGTAGCCCAGGAATAGTCAGGGAAGCAGATAATTTAGTTAAAATGCCTTGACCTAATAAGGGAACTGGGCAGGTGGGGATAACTAAGGAGTGCGTAAAAGAGTATTGTCCAAGTTGGCACCAGATTTGGGGAGTTTTCAGAGGTTTAGAAGCCTGGCCGCCAATACCCACAACAGTTATGGAGGCAAACGCCCTTGAAAAGAAGGTAATGTGGAGTGGGTAGCCTCCATATTGATAAAGAAGGGGACAGACTTACCCTCCACTGAAAGAGTTACCCAAAGCGTCTGTGATGGTCCTTAGGCTTCCGAGGTGATTGGGCAGTGTCAGTCTTCAGCTGCTAAGCTGAGCAGATCTGGGAAGGAGACAGTCAGAGAACCTAGGGCCAGAGTTCCAGGGGCTCTGTGAGTGGCTGCCAGGCGAGTTGGATGGTCCAATTTCTAGTGGGGTCCCGCACAGATGGGACATGACTTAGGAGGAATCTCTGGCTGTGGGCATTCATTGACCCAGTGGCCAGATTTCTAGCACTTGAAGCAAGCTCCTGGGGGAGGCGGTCCTGGAGGAAACCCTGGCCACTGCGGTTGAGGTGTTTGGAAGTTCTTGTGTGCTGGAGATGTGGCTGGGGTTTCTCTCACAGTGGGGGCAAGTAATTGCAACTCAGAAATACGTTTCTACTTGGTTGCCTCTGCTCTATTATTGTACATCTTGAAGGTGAGGTTCATTAAGTCCTGTTGTGGGGTTTGAGGGCCGGATTTTAATTTTTGAAGCATTTTTTTAATGTCAGGAGCTGACTGGGTGATGAAATGCATATTTAGAATGAGATGGCCTTTTGACCCTTCAGGGTCTAGGGTTGTAAAACGTCTCAGGGTTGCTGCTAAGTGGGCCATGAACTGGGCTGGGTTTTTGTCTTTACCTTGGGTAGTTTATTTAAGCTTGTCATAATTAATAGCTTTGTAAGCTGCCTTTTTAAGCCCTTCAGCTAGGCAGGAAATCATGTGATCTCGCATAGCTATACCTGGGGAATCTGCCTGATAGTTCCATTGGGGATCCTCTTGGGGAACTTCTCTAACGCCTTCCTGGAGGTCTGGCTAGTGAAGCTGGTGGTTGTCAGTGTGATATTGGGCTACAGAAAAAAACTCATTCCCATTCATCTGGGGACAGGGCAGAGATCAGGATGACATTAAGTCACTCCAGGTTAAATTGTAGGACAGAGTTACATATTTGAATTCCTGTATATATTTAGTGGGGTCTGATGAGAAAGAGCCTAAATGCTGACTGATCAGAGAGAGGTCTGATAGAGAAAAAGGCACATGTACCCTGACTATGCCTTCAACTCCAGCCACCTCTCTAAGAGGAAATTGTTGGGCAGGTGGGGAAGAGCTAGTCATGGAACTAAACTGTAAGCCGGACTGGGCGTGAGGAGGGGAGGTGATAGAAGGATTATAGGGTGGAGGAGCGGAGGCTGAGGAAGAATTGAGACCTGACTCGACCTGGCGACTAACAGCCTGGGGAGGAGGGGAGAGGTCAGATGGGTCTGTAGGAAAGGAAGATTGGAAAGACTCAGCGATGCCTGGGGTTGGGACTGAGAGGACAGGTGGGATGGAGAGAAGGAGGATTTGGGAGGAATTGCATTGGGAACAGAGACTAGGGAGGGAACGAAGTGTGAAAAATGTCTGGATGTAAGGCACCTGAGACCCTTTGCCCATTTTTCGACAAAAATTATTTAGGTCTTGTAGGATGGAGAAATCGAAAGTGCTGTTTTCTGGCCATTTGGAGCCATCGTCAAGTTTGTATTGGCGCCAAATGGTGTTGCAGAAGAAAATAAGGCATTTAGGTTTTAGGTCAGTTGTGAGTTGAAGAGGTTTTAAGTTTATGAGAACACAGGCTAAGGGAGAAGAGGGAGGAATGGAGGGTGGAAGGTTACCCATAGTGAAGGAGGCAAACCCAGAGAAAAGAGAGGGTAGAGACACGGAGAGAAGGGGTTGGGGGTTCTTGTCCCCCAGAAAAGTGGTACTTGCTGCTAAGGGTGAAGGACCAAGGCAGGCATCCCCGCATGGTCAGATACCTCTGAAACGTGGGTGAATAATCAGGCAGGTGATTAAACACCAAGGGAAGACTGTCTTCCTGAGTCCGTGACCAGCGCCAGAGTTTTGGGTTCACAGATAAAACACATCTCCTTTGTCTCTACCAGAAAAGGAAAGGAACTGAAATTAAGAGAAGGGAGAGATTGAAGTGTGGTGCCAAGATTGAAAGGAGAAAGGTTGAGGGATAGTGAGAGAGGTTGGAGAAGAGAGTAAAGAGAGGCTGCTTTCCGGATTTAAAATTGGTGAGATGTTCCTTGGGCTGGTTGTTCTGAGGACCCGAGGTCATAGGTGGATCTTTCTCATAGAACAAAGAGCAGGAGGATGGGATTGATCTCCCAAGGGAGGTCCCCCAATCCAAGTCACAGCACCAAATTTCACTCACGTTCATGTGAAGAGACCACCAAACAGGCTTTGTGTGAGCAATAAAGCTTTTTAATCACCTGGGTGCAGGGGGGTTGAGTCTGCAAAGAGTCAGTGAAGGCAGATAGGGGTGGGGCTGTTTTGTAGGATTTGGGTAGGTAAAGTAAAATTACAGTCAAAGGGGGGTTGTTCTCTGTCGGGCAGGGGTGGAGGTAACAAGGTGCTCAGTCGGGGAGCCTTTGAGCCAGGATGAGCCAGGATGAGCCAGGAGAAGGAATTTCACAATGTAATGTCATCAGTTAAGGCAAGGACTGGCCATTTTCGCTTCTTTTGTGGTGGAATGTCATCAGTTAAGGCAGGAACAGGCCATTTTCACTTCTTTTGTGATTCTTTACTTGCTTTGGGCCATCTGGACGTACATATGCAGGTCACAGGGGATATGAGGGCTTAGCTTGGGCTCAGAGGCCTGACAACTATCATACTGGACAACACTTCCCCAGACCAAAATACTAAATCACTTAAGTTTTCCGAAGCTCAGTTTCCTGTCTTATAATAGGTCTAATATTTCTAATGATATTAGCATAGCACTGTTGTTGGTAACATGAAATAATGCATGAAATACTTTGCCTATGGTAAAGTACCAGCCTTGTAGCAGGACTGTTGTGGGAAGTCAGGGACCCCGAGTGGAGGGACCAACTGAAGCCGTGGCAGAAGAACATAAATTATGAAGATTTCATGGACATTTATTAGTTCCCCAAATTAATACTTTTATAATTTCTTACACCTGTCTTTACTGTAATCTCTGAACATAAATTGTGAAGATTTCATGGACACGTCACTTCCCCAATGAATATCTTTGTGATTTCCTATGCCTGTCTTTACTTTAATCTCTTAATCACATCATCTTCTTTGTAAGCTGAGGAGGATGAGTGTCACCTCAGGACCCTGTGATTGTATCAACTGCACAAATTGTTTGTAGAGCATGTGAGTTTGAACAATATGAAATCTGGGCATCTTTAAAAAAAGAACGGGATAACAGTGATGTTCAGGGAACAATAAAGGTAACTTTGAACTGGCCGCCGGTCAGCCAGACAAAACAGAGCTATATTTCTCCTCTTTCATAAGCAAATAGGAGAAATATCGCTGAATTCTTTTTCTCAGCAAGGAACATCCCTGAGAAAGAGAATGCGCCCTGAAGGTAGGCCTATAGATGGCCCCTTTTTAAGGCGTCCTGTCTTTTACGGTCAAAGCTGAAGGGATGAAATAAGCCCCGATCTCCTATAGTGCTCCCAGGCTTATCAGGTGGAGGAAATTTCCCACCTAATAAATTGTGGTCAGGTAGGTTATCTGCTCTCAAACCCTGTTTCCTGATAAGATGTTATCAATGACAATGCATGCCCGGAACTTCATTAGCAATTTTAATTTCTCCTCATCCAGTGGTCCTGTGATCTCGCCCTGCCTCCATTTGCTTTGTGATATTTTATTATCTTGTGAAGTAAGTGATCTCTGTGACCCACACCCTGTTCGTGCACTCCCTCCCCTTTTGAAAATCACTAATAAAAACTTGCTGGTTTTATGGCTCAGGGAACATCACGGATCCTGTCGATGTGACATCTCCCCTGGACACCCAGCTTTAAATTTCTCTCTCTTGTGTCCACTGAGACACTTAGGAAATAGAAAAGAACCCACGTTAAACATTGGGAGCAGGTTCTCCCAATACAGGACAAGCCTCAGACAAAACTCCTCAGACACCGAGTTAAAGAAGGAAGGGGTTTATTCAACCGGGGACATCGGCAAGACTTCTGTCTCAAGAGCCAAGCTCCCTGAGTGGACAATTCCTGTCCCTTTTAGGGGCTCACAACTCTAAGGGGGTGCATGTGAGAGGGTCATGATTGATTGAGCAAGCAGGAGGTACGTGACTGGGGGCTGCATGCACCAGTAATTAGATCAGAAAAAAAACAAGATAGGGATTTTACAGTGCATTCTCTACAATGCCTGTAATCTATAGATAACAGAACCAATTAGGTCAGGGATCGATCTTTAACTACCAGGCCCAGGGTGCAGTGCTGGGCTGTCTGCCTGTGGATTTCAGTTCTGCTTTTTAGTTTTTACTTCTTCTTTCTTTGGAGGTAGAAATTGGGCATACGACGATACGAGGGGTGGTCTCCTCCCTTATTCCCCCCTTTTGAGACTCTCACTCATTTTATTAGTAGGAGTTCTCACTTTAATTTTCACTACCCATGTCTTCTTGCAAGACAGATCGATAGTGATTCATATAGTACACTTGTGCATTATGGTGAACTAAGGTGGCGCTGAAGCTTTTTATCATTCGAAGAAGTACAGGTAGCAAACAAGGGAGCAGTAAGTAGGTTCCTGTTACTATTATAACTCTTATTATAAGAATTTTAAATTCTCCTAGTGCTGGGAGCCATTTTCTAAACATGGACCTAGAATCAAATCTATGCCACACTTGCACAGGCACATGGGCCAGTTTTGTCATATCTCTAACCATGTCTTCAACTACTTGCCCTTGATTATCTATGTGTAGGCAGCAATTAGTAAGGTTAAATTTCCTAGAGATCTCTCCTTCAGCTGCTAGCAAGTAGTTGAGAGCTAATCTATTTTGATAGATAGCATTTCTCATCTGAGTTTCTTGCTGGGCCAGAATAGTCAAGGCTCTGCCAGTTTTATTAGTGATTATTTTTAAGACAGCTTGTAACCGTATGATTCGGTTGATCATGTAAATGGGGGTCTGGTATCCCTGTGAGCCATCTTGTGCTTACCCTGTGAGCCATCTTGTGCCTAAGTAGCAGGCCTATAATATTGTATGATTCTCTCTGGGGGCCATTTATCATTTTTTCAATTTCTTATAGCTATGCTTCTCTTTTCGTGGGAAGCATAGACAGGGAAGCACAGGAGTTCACCTGCTTTTATGGGCAGTAGGAAGAAAGATGGTATAATAGTGCCAATAACACAACTACCTGCCCACTGGTCAGGTAATTTGGCATAAGCTTTATGCCCACATATCCAGTATAATCCACTGGGGAATGTCCAGTCCCAGTGGGACTCTGGGTGGGTTCACATGGTTTGCAACTTTGGGAATTATGACTGTTTTTGTGGTACCATTGTACAGTTTCTGTCTCAGACAACTAAGTTGTCCTACGGGGTGAGTGAGTTCTTTTCTTTCTCTAGCTATGCAATATTGTCCAATAATTGAGGCTTTTAGGGCCCAGAAATTATCAGGGTGATTCTTTTGAGCTGGGAATTCATCAGGAACTGGGTCTGTAGGTACTAATTCTCAGGCTTCCTATGGCCATTGTTCTCTTATTACAGTTCCGCCACACACATAACATGAAGTGACATTGAGAGACTGGGCTACATGCTCGGCTAATTGCAAAAACAAATTTCTTGTTTATCCTGGAATTTCTGGTACTGGCACATTTAGTTCATCATAGAAAGTTTGAAACACTGGCTCAGGAGAGCGTTTGTAAACTTCTCCTCGAACCAAGATATTTACTCGAGGAGCCAGTCTGGCTCTGTCAATTCGTAAGGTCACACACTGCTCTTTTTTCCAGCGAAGATCAAGGGTATTGGTTATTACTAGCTCTAAGGGGTTACATTGTCCCTTAGTAAAGGAAGGGCCATTTTTTCCTTTCTAAAGGTGGACTGGATCCTTTTCATTATTTTTTTTTCTTTTATCCAAGTGGCCTAAATGACACAAGACCAGTATTTACATTTATTTCCACACAGTCTTAATTTATGACAGATGTACTTATTTTCTGCCATATACCCTCTTTTCTAATTAAGAAAAACACACCTTATTCCTAACTTATTACTATTAATGACAGCACACGCATCAAATTTTAAGGTGACTTGTTTGGGCACCCCTTTTTCTTCTGTTTTGGCTAACACTTTACTTGTATCGTTTATGAGCCCCCACCAGTCCTCAGTCCTTAATCTTATTTTAAAAACTGTGGTCATGGGAGGCTCAGATGGGTCATAACACACATCGGGTTGGTCCTTTCCTGGGCTACATACCTTGTATAGAATAAGATTATACAAACAAGTTCTTTTTAGAGCTCCAGTATACTTATAATAACTGTAAAATAATAGGACCGTAGCAACCTTTTGTCCTATCTCAGTGACTTGATGTATACACTGAGAACAGCCCTCAGTCTGAGGAAGGTCAGCTGAAGTCCTTACTGTACAAGTCCAAATTTTAAGGAAAATGAGTCCTGTGATGAGTTTCCTCATGCTTCAGTTGTGTGTGGACCAGTCAGCTTCCGGGTGAGACTGGAGAAGGGCTTGTCGTCTTCTTCAGAGTCACTTGGCAGGGGTTGATGAAGCTGCTCCCGTCCACGTACCACTTACAGTCTACTAATGTTTAAGGATGGTCTTGGAGGTTGGGCCTGCTAGAGTAAACTGAGTCCAACACCTCTACACAGTTATGTTCAACTGGGCTCTCTGATACCAGGAGCAAGGTGGTAAGGTTTAGAGTTTTGCAAACTTCAGTGGTTATGTGGGGATTTTCACATAGCAAGCTTTGGTACTTGGTTGATCTAGCATTTGTTAACCAATGATGTCCTTTGGTATTTATTAAAGTTACCACAGCATGGGGGGCCTTTATATTCAGGTTTTGCCTAAGGGTTAGTTTATCTGCTTCTTGTGCTAACAGGGCCTTTGCTGCTAGGGCCCTTAGACCTGGGGGCTGGCCTTTGGAAATCCTGTCTAGTTGTTTTGAGAGATAGGCCACTGTCCTTGGCCAGGCCCCACAGTCTGGGTTAAAACTCCAACTGCCATTTTTTCTCTTTCTGACACACAGAGTGTGAAGAGTTTTGTCAGGTCAGGTAGCCTCAGGGCTGGGGCCGACATGAGTTTTTCTTTTAATTCATGAAAATCTCGTTGCTGTTGGTTATAACAGATGTAGTTTGTCTAATCTACATTTTTATTAACTGTCACCTTCTAAAATATTGACTCAAATCCTGCAGCTATTTGATTTCAAGCTTTAAATTGATCTGGTATTCTACATGGGGCTCCAATTGCATCTAAAGAGACATGAGAGTTGAAAGACCCATAAGGGGCTTCTCTCACTTTATGATGTCTAATTATTTTTTTCCTTCTGGTTGATGAAATGCCAGGGTGAAAGGGATAGTCAATTGGACTGAAGTACAAGTGTCACTCCAGCTATTCAGCAGAGTGCCTAGTAAAGGTCCACCATAATACTACCACACATCCGCTCAGGGATGAACAAGGGCTGACTGATTGATAAGCTCTTAAAAATTCTTAAGCTCATCGCATCCTTTCAGGTCTCCAAGGAACGCTAAGTTTCCTCCCTGCTGTGAGAGACATGAAGTGAACTTAGTGTTGGGAGATGGAAGCTGGATGGCCCTCGGGGGCTGACCCGCAGGGACTTTGGGATATAGCAGAGAGAGCTTGGCATGACTTAGTACTCCAGGCAGTAGAATCCTGGAAAAGAGCTATCATGCAGCCTACGCCTGGTCGACTGGAGGACCACCTTAGTGGAAGGGGGACAAAATGTGCACAAGCATAACAATTGCTTTTGTTTAATGTGCAGATGGAATATTTGATCCATTTTAACCAGGCATTTGCATCTTGGTATCCTGTCTTAATTGGTCTTAAGTTTGTTAATGGCTAAAGTTTGTTTTAAGTCTTTAACTTCTATGATCCTCTAGTAAAATGAATGTATGGTTTTAGGGAAGTTACAAAAACCAGTTGGGGTAGTCCATCCTTGCTCTTTAGTGGTCCACAGAACATTGGACCAACTAAGGTATGAAAGCTCTACATCGGGGGGGCAACACTCCTGGTTGGCATTGGGGTCTTTATCGAAATGTCCCCGGATTAAATTGTCCTAGTTTACTAATGTCTAGTCTGAGGAGAGTCAGGAGGGACAGAAGTACTTTTCTGAAGTAGAAAGCTGTCTTTGACTTGGCAAGTCCTCACAGGGTATAACAAGGCAAGCATTAAATTCAATAGTTTGAGAGGAAATTGACTTGGTTATATTAATAACTAGATGGTCAGCAACAGAACAAGGAAAGAAGAAAGAGTAATAGAACAGATTAAAAGAGTTAAATTTTTCTTAGCTTAGGTTGGTAGGGTTTTCCCTTGGGACTGTGGCCCACGACTCTGGAGTGGGTGGTGCTTCTGCTTGTATTAATAACTAGATGGCCAGCAGTAGAACAAGGAAAGAAGAAAGAGTAATAGAATAGATTAAAAGAGTTAAATTTTTCTTAGCTTTAGTTTGGTAGGGTTTTCCCTTGGGACTATGACCCACGACTCTGGAGGAGGTGGCACTTTCTTGACACAGGTGTGATGAGTCCATCCCTTTTTTGCTGTGTGAACAGCAGTCTTTGTGGTTAGCAGCACAAGGTAAGGTCCTACCCAGGCTGGCTCAAGTTTTTCTTTTTTCCACCTTTCGATGAGAACGTGATCTTCAGGCTGGTGCTGGTTTACTGGAAATTCTCGGGGTGGTACATGTGCTAAAGAGTTTAGCTTTTTTTTTTTTTTTTGAGAAAGGAAAGTGGAAGAAAAACCAAGTATATAATTTTTAGAAATTGACCTTTTGTTTTAAATGTGGAGACCTTGGCAGTGAACTTTATAGTCTTTAGTGCCTTTTTACTGAGAAATTTCCTTTAGCACCTGTTTTTATTAGTTTTTAAACCAAAGAAAGCCAAGTACCCTTTTACATTTAACAATGCTTCTCGTATGATTTTTATACCAGATAAGCTAAATTTTATCTTTATATTAGTGTTATTAATGTTAAACCTAATTTTAATAAAACCTTGTAGACATATTTACTTAATTTTTAACGTTTGACCATAAGGTAAGATTTTATAGAGTCTTTTTAACCTTTTATAATTTTTGCTAAAAAGCAGGTTGGTGCCTTAAGAAAAACCTGTTTTGTTTTAATGTCCAGTTCACAGAAAAACTGAATGATACTTCTGTAACTTTAGCCAATATGTTTACACAAAGAATGTTCTTTACCATTAACATTTTAAAACTTGCTTAAACCTTCAAAACAATAATTTTTTTTAACTTTTTAATGTAGGTAAAAATGTACATTCTTATGCCTCCTTATAATCCTTTCACCAAAGGTATATTTATCTTTTCTTATAACTCTTGCACATAAATTGTTTTTTTTTTTTCAATAGTTTTACATTCAGGTGGCCTAGTTACTTTTAAATTATACAATATTTTTTACATAAATTCTTTTTTTAACACACTTTTTTTTTCTCTCATGACTTTTACAGGCAATTTTTTGACATGCCTTAACTTTCTGACTTATTACAAACATTTCTTTCTTTAAATAACCAGTTAATTTATTTCAGGACAAGAATTTACCATATAACACTCTTTCTATATAAATTCCTCCCCCTTTTTTCCCTTTCTTTTTCGAAGATGATAATCTTTTTTTTTTCCAAGGTGAAACTTTTTTTGTGTGTGTCTGTGGACTAGACTATCTAAAGGCCACAAGAATAGAATTACTATAATATATGTTACGCTGTTAACTTTTGCCAACTTTACTTTTGTTGAAAACCTTGTAAGTTTGGGATTTTAATTATCCTTTGCTATTCATAAGACCTTGTTTTGTCCAATTTAGAATTGGTATGATGGCTTTTAAAGGAATAGGGTACACTTTTTTTTTCTTAACTACTTGTATATCTCTCTCTCTCTCTCTTTCTTTCTTTCTCTTTTTGACTTTGTCTCTCTCTCTTTGACTTTCCTTTTGCCTCTGTCTCTTCCTCTCTCTCTCTGCCTCTGTCTTTCTCTCTCTCTCTCTCCTTGACTCCCTCTTTGTCTGTCTCTTCCTCTCTGTCTCTTCATCTCTCTCTCTCTCTGCCTCTTTTCCTCTCTGTCTCTTTCCTTTCTCTCTCTCTGCTGGTCTTTCCTTGCCTCTGCTGGCCGCTTATGCTGCTGATCTCTCAACCACCGTGTGTTAGGGGCAGGGGATCTAAAACAAGCTGGTCTGGGTTCCCTGGCTTACAGGTTACCTTGTGCCATACCTTTGAAACAAGGGACCTGTCCAGGCTTCCTTCTAATGGCCAACCTACCTCTAATGCTGGCCAGTCTATCTTACACAAAGTTTTAAGTTTTCCTGGTGTCATAGGACTCCATAGTCTCCCTTAAATCCTTTTTTTGAAAATTTTCAACATAGTTCCTAGTGGGGTGGGCTTACTTTGTGCCTCACCCATGTTTCCTCTAGACAAAACACCACGCTCACACCACATGCACACCACAAAACAAAGAATGGGTAAAAAGGGTGCACACACACTTTTGTAGTTTACACCAAACCAAAATCAAAACCAAAATCAGAGTATCAAGAAATCCAAACCAGGTCAAAACCAAAACCAAAGTATCAAGCAATCCAAGTCAAGTCAAAAACAAAAACCAAAGTGCCAGTACAGGCACACCATGGGTGATCAGGCCACGCTTCCACTCAAATGGAGTGGGCAAGTTCCCAAGCCCAATCCTGTCAAGCAATTCAAACCAAGTCAAAACCAAAACCAAAGTGCCAATAAAGGCACGCTGTGGGTGATCAGGCCACGCTTCCACTCAAATGGAGTGGGCAAGTTTCAAAGACTAGTCTTACCAAGTTTTAGATGTCCAGACTCCAAATGCCTGTTCCTTCCCGGTGTTCAGCCACTGCGTTGATCCTCCACGGGGGCCTGCCACACGCTGCTCTGGCAAAGCGTCCCACTGGGGCAAATGCCTACCAGGGAGCACTCTCAGGATCCGCGTCACTGGGGCTGGTCGGGGTCCCCCGCAGGGATGTTCCACAGGGCAGGCCTGAGCCACCTAAGGAGCTGCCTCGACCATCTGCCATTCACCTCGCTTCCCAGTCAGGGAACCAAGAAATGTAGCAGGACAAGCCACAGACAAAACTCCTCGGATACCAAGTTAAAGAAGGAAGCGGTTTATTCGGCCGGGGGCATCGGCAAGACTTCTGTCTCAAGAACCGAGCTCCTCGGACGAGCAATTCCTGTCCCTTTTAAGAGCTCACAACTCTAAGGGGGTGCGTGTGAGAGGGTTGTGATTGATTGAGCAAACAGGGGATACGTGACTGGGGGCTGCATGCACCGATAATTAGATCGGAACAAAACAGGATAGGGATTTTCACAGTGCCTTTCTATGCAATGCCTGTAATCTATAGATAACATAACCAATTAGATCAGGGGTCAATCTTTAACTACCAGGCCCAGGATGTGGCGCCGGGCTGTCTGCCTGTGGATCTCATTTCTGCCTTTAGGTTTTACTTCTTTCTTTGGAGGCAGAAATTGGGCACAAGATGGTATGAGGGGTGGTCTCCTCCCTTATCCTCATGTAAGTTTTTCTTCTTTTAATAATTGCTGTACGGTGTTGTGAAACCATACAGTCTTTGCAATACGAAGACTTTGGCCCCAGGATCTTATAATCACGTTAGCACTTCTTCAGAAGTTGAACTATGTATCTTGAAGTTGACATTTATGCCTTGTTCTTTAAGACTGAAGTTCACATTCTGCACCACTGACAATTTCTGACAGTTTCTTGTACTGTGAAATGTTCCATCTATTCTATACACATATAAAAAGTGAAATGTATCACTTTACCATCTGGACCATGTCTGTTAGAATTTAACAGGAAAAAAGCACCATTACCTAGAGGCTGGTAAGAGTCATGATCTTTTGCCCCATAGAAAGTGGATGTTGCGGATCACAGAGAAGGTGAATGAGGAGCAGCGCTCCCTTGTGCTTCATGGGGTCAGTGATAACCGAGTTCATTAACGAGTGACAGGCTTAATGACTAACATACCTCTAACATTCTCCTCTAGCTCAGATGAAAGAGAGAATGGGACTTCTTGGTACTGACTGTTTTTCCTGTTCCTCAACTGGTTTCTTTTAGGGAGCTACACATTTACTTGCCCACTGATGATTGATGTTTTCAGCCAGCACGATGGACAGAAGTCTAAGGAACGTCCTTGTTGTTTCCTTTGGGTTCCTGCTTCTCTTTACAGCCTATGGAGGTCTGCAGAGCCTGCAGGTATGTGTCCAGTCAAGTTACCTGAACTTCTTGGCCTCCAAGAATCCCCATGGTCACAGACAATAATGAATTGGAAATTTGAAAAATCTAATTCACCTGGTGTTTCTTTTTCACTGCACACCAAATCCTCTAAAACAAACAGTGGTTCTCAGATGCAGTCCTCCAGTGAGCAGTTCCCACTCTCATCTCAATAGGATTGGACAACAATGAGGTGTGCGTTGCTCTTGGAGAGCTCTGGACAGCAGGGGTCTTGGGATCGTGGTTTGTTGGGACATTCTTTGCCTTTGGGTGGTTAAAAGGAGACACAGGAAAAGTCATTGTGAATATGATTGCATGCCCTTGGCTTTGTGGTTAGGGGCAGCCAAGTGAATTTATCAAATATCACTAGACCTTATAGATTCCAAGCTTACTCTAAGCAAAACTGTGAACTTTGACTACATGGTCTCTCTATACTTTGAGCTCTTTACGTCATGCTCTCCGGGACAGCTGTCTCTGCTAGTCAGGACTGACGTGAGCAACACAGAGTGTTCAGATAGAAGTGACTCAGGAATGACTGTGCCCCAGCATGCCTAGGAGCTCAGCCCACCTCTCTCCAAGAACCCCAAGGCTTCCACGTGGTTGGCTTCACTCTCAGGCCCCAAGGCACAGGCATCCCCAGGCTCCCTCCTCAGAGCTCAGCAGCCACAGTGAGAAGACAGGGCCTCATTCCAGAGTTCTCATGAGTCCTCACCCTGGTCTGGACTAGGTCCCCTCATCCAAGGACCAAGGATGCCCTTTCGTGGCACCTCCCCTGCAGCTGCCACCTCCTCTCACCCTTTCTGGCTGCAGGCCTCCAAGTTCTCATTCAGCTCTCATCTTGGAGGTCACCTCCTTCTCCCCACCCTGCCCTGGAGCTGAGGTTGGGGTGGGGCACCCAGCACCCTCATGGCAGCGTGTGCCTGCCCATGTCATCTCCACCAGTGGCAGCAGCCTGCAGTTTCCAGGACACAAGGGCCACGTCTCTGGTCCATCCTCGAACCTCAGACAGTGACAGGCACTCAGAGGTGGGCGATGGATATTTGTTGAAGGGAGAAATCATTCATGCGCACTCACCTGCTTCATATCCTTGGGGCCTCCCCATGGGCTGAAGGACCCCTTCCATTCCCCGGGAGCATGCAGGCCCCTCACAGACCAATTCTGGCAGAGTCTCCAGCCCCGTCCTGCCACACTGTCCTGTTCTCAGTTGAGATTCAGGCAGGCGTCCACAGAGGTGTGAGCAGCTCTCACAGCCATCCAGCCTCAGCACAAGCACTCACAGGGGTGCTGGGACTTCCCTCCCTGATGTTTAGACACACTAACTGCTTTATTCCAAATTCACCTGTACTTTCCTCCCACCAGCTGCAGAGGAGGCTCCCAGGGCAGCAAGCCTGTGGCTGGCGGTTCCTGGGAGCTGTGGCAGCCTCCAGCCTGGGGGACACTGAGGACCTGCTGGTGCCTCATCTCACTGTGTCCATCCCGTGCTCTGACAGGGCTGGCTTTGTTCCCACAGAGCAGCCTGTACAGCGAGGAGGGCCTGGGTGTGACAGCGCTCAGCACCCTCTATGGAGGCATGCTCCTGTCCTCCATGTTCCTCCCACCGCTCCTCATTGAGAGGCTGGGCTGCAAGGGGACCATCATCCTCTCCATGTGTGGCTACGTGGCCTTCTCCGTGGGCAACTTTTTCGCCAGCTGGTACGCAGCCCCCACCCCCTGCCCACCCCACCCCGGCCGTTCCCCATGCTAGGGACGTTCACTCTGCACACGACTTGCATTTGCGCCTGATTACTGTTCACTGCAGGCATTTTAAAATGAGCTCTGCTGCCCCCGCACCCCCACCTCGCTTTGGTAACAGACGGTGCTGGGCTTCCTTACTGTTTTCTCACCAAGGCTCCTCTGTGCCCCCCACTGCTTCCATCTCCTCCTTCCAATCCCTGATGCTGGCCTCTCCCTGGGATCTGTTCTGAGCCTCAGCTCCCCTGGCTGGGTGAGGGTTCCAGTAACACAGGGGACTCTAACTCCAATGCAGAGGGTGAGTCTCGTGGGCACCTAGGCAGATGTCACCAATGGACCAAAAGCTGCACCTTGCCCACCATTAGGAAGTGGGTATGGCCAGGGCAGGTCACAGGGATGGGAGGCCACCCTGCTCCCTGGTGACTTGGACCACAGAGACCGAGCTCTGAGGGCTTTAGACTGCACCCCAGACCCTGGGAACACATCCATGGAACATCTTCCAGGGACGCTGGTTGTGACCCAGGACATGCTGCTGATGACGGCTGCATGTCCTTCTTCCCGGTAGCTGCAGAGTCTCACACAGCACCCTGCCACCAAGGCCTGAGCCGGTCACTTGGTCTTTTTAACTGAGGCTGTCCCTCGGCCTTCTTTGTTCTCCTCATCTTGTTGTTTGTGGTTGCATCCAATACAAGGAGCCTCACTGGCCTTCAATTTCACTTTTGCAAATCAATCTGAGCTGGAAAATGCACTGATTTTGCTCATTTATCTGAGTCTAATGGTGAATCCATCCATCCAACCAGCAACACCCATTACCATGCTTGCAATGGGCCAGGCGGCGTTTCCTTCTCCCAGAAAGACTAAAGAACCGCAGGGACACGGGTGTGATGGGCTTGTGTCTCCTGTCACAGGCGGTGCTGTGGGTCTGCCTTTTACCCACAGGTACACTTTGATCCCCACCTCCATACTGCTAGGGCTTGGGGCCGCCCCGCTGTGGTCTGCGCAGAGCACATACCTCACGATCATGGGAAACACACATGCAAAGAAGGCGGGAAAGCACGGCAAAGACGTGGTGAACCAGTATTTCGGAATCTTCTTCCTCATATTCCAGTCATCCGGTGTGTGGGGCAACTTGATCTCATCGCTGGTATTTGGCCAGACTCCCAGCCAAGGTAAAATTCTAATTAAAATTCTATTCTTTTAAGAGATCACAGAACTAACATTAGTTTTCAAAAACAGAAAAGTTGTGAAATCACCTGTCCAAAGTCATGGAGTTGGTAACGGATAAATCTGAAAGAGAATCTAGCATTCATGGCACCCAATCTCATGTACTTTTTTCTTTTTGACTAGTTTTGAAAACTTGAAAAATTTTAATTGTGTCAGAAAAGTAGTATAACAGGTAAGCAGCACTTTTCCAAGTTTATTCTTCCCTGAATCTTTGCGGAACACTAATAGGATTTTCCACCTCCCAAAGTGTCTTAAATGGAGTCTAGGGTCATGTGCCTAGGGGTAAATCTATTTTGACACACTGGATCTTTCCACGTGACCTGTAGTGATGCCTCCCTGCAGGTGTCCATCCTTTCCACTGTCACTTTCATTCCTCAAGAACCTACATCTCATCACATTTGCGGTCATCACATTTGCGGTCATCTCATGCCTCCCATCTGCTCTGACTTCACAGAGGCCCTCCCAGAAGAGCAGCTCATGTCCTGTGGGGCCAGTGACTGCCTGATGGCCACCGCAACCACCAACAGCACCCAGAGGCCCTCCCAGCAGCTGGTCTACACCCTTCTGGGCATCTACACCGGTACGTGCTCCACCAGCCCAGGGCAGCGTCCCCAGCAAAGCAGAGCCAAGCCTCCTTCCTGGGCTGACAAGGACCATCTCCCCCAATATAGAAGGAATCTCTCTTCTTCTGAAACATCCTTGCAAAATGTATTGGTCTGGATTACATGCAGGCAGTGTTCTTATGAATCAAATGCAGTACACCCGTGCTGTCTAACAGAGGATCCTGGGGTGAAGAGATTGTTATACATCTCCAGAGCCCAACACAGTAGCCATTAACCACTGTGGTTGTTTACATCTTAACTGATTAAAGTCTCAGTTCCTAAGTCTCCCAGCCACACTGCAAGTGCCCAGCAGTACAGGGGGCTGGTGGCTACTATAACAGACAACTTGGTGGCCGGCTAGGGCACTGGGATTGACTGTTGGTGTTTCAGCTGTGGCCAAGGGACCCTGAACATCCATAATTGCTATAAACGACCTTTTTTTTTTTTTTCTGAGAAATGTACTGAGTACCTTCTGTGGAAAGGCTAGAGGGGCGAGTGCTCCCAAGTGCTGGTTGCACCTTAGCTGGAGACATTGCAAGCTCATGGTGAAACGGCTGCCCAGAGGAAGTTAATTGTCATGACAAGGCTCATTCTTAGAAGTTCATTTTAATAGAGAATGTTATGTTAATAGTTTCATATGTGACTTTAGTGTTACAGTGAAAGGTTTATTACAACTTTGAAGGGGACACATTGAGAGAGTTTTAAAAACCATTTTGTAAAGAATTTAAATATATTCTTTTTTGGCCAGGCGTGGTGGCTCACACCTGTAATCTCAGCACTTTTGGAGGCTGAGGCGGGCAGATCACTTGAGGTCAGGAGTTCGAGACCAGTCTGGCCAATATGGTGAAACCCCATTTGCACTAAAAACACAAAATTTAGCTGAGTGAGCATGGTGGCATGCACCTGTTATCCCAGCTACTCGGGAGGCTGAGGCAGGAGAATTGCTTGAACCCGGGAGGAGGAGGTTGCGGTGAGCTGAGATCATGCTGCTGCACTCCAGCCTAGGCAACAGAGCAAGACTGTGTCTCAAAAAAAAAAATATATATATATATATACACACACACACATATATACACACACACACACACACATGTATTTATATATGTGTATATATATTCTTTGTCATTCTTGGATTTGGGGATTCATAAAGCCCTTGGAATGGGTCCTTCTTAAAGATCAAAGGTCTGGTACCTGTGAGCTCTGGGAACGCCAAGTCCCACACTCTGCCGGGGTCATAGGTGAGGAGGGTTCGTGCGCCCTGTAGAGCTTTTCCTTGTGCTGAGATGATGTGCGGCACCACTCCTCAGGTCCCCTCAGGCCACTTCCACATCAGAGGCTCTGAGTGAGCACTTGTAAAGCAATGGCTGGAAGTGGACACAGCATACGGAAGCCATGCTAGGCCTTCTTGGTCCAGACATTCAGATGACTAGAAGCTCGCTTTTAGTAAGCCGAGAGCCTAGTGAAGGAAACAGACACACACCCAACTAACCGAGACTCAGTCCGACGGTGTTCTGAGCACCGTTCCCAGCTGAACTGCAGCTGCATCTCCCTGGAGCACCAAGTTTCAGGAAAGCCTCCAAGGGTGGGTGGTCCCTACACTGAGTCTGGACAATGAGCAAGATTGGCCAGGCAGGGAAGTGATGCCAGAGGACCCTGGAGGTGAGAAGTTGACGAGGAGCCCTCAGGGCTGGGGACAAGGTGGAGGGGCAGAGTTGGGGCACAGGACTAGCTGTGGCCCTCAATGTTGTGCCAAAGGGTCTGGACGAGGGCAGACTTGCCTCCTAGACAGACCCTGTGCCAGCGTGACTTAGAGGTGCAGAGGGACAGCGGGCAGAGACCCACTAAGGACGGAGTGCTGAGTCCAGAGAAGGGAGCAGGGAGGGGGAGGCAGAGGTGGAGGGGCTGAGAGAGAGGCCAGCAGGGTCTGTGTGGGTTGGACATGGTGTGGGGAAGAGCAAGACAGTCCTGGGGTTGAGAGGAAGATGAGCTCAGGCCGGGAACACCTGGCTTGAGGACACAGAGGGACTCTTGCGTAGTGTCCAATGGCCAGTCTGACGCTGTGCAGGGCTCAGGCCAGAGGCTGATGCAAGTGTTGAGTGTGGCAGGGCCCCCAGGAGGCTCAGGGAGGAGGCTGGACCAGGCTCTTAGCCAGTGAGAGGCTATTGACATCCATCAGGAGAGCAACCTGGGGAGGGTGCTGGCGTGCAAGGCCCAGATTGAGGGCTTTAGAAGTAAGTGGAAGTTGTGGACAGGGAGTCAGGAGGAGCCACGGTTTGCTCTGGTCTGCAAGGCTCTGCTGACTTGGAATCGTGGTCATGTTTTCCCAGCAGGCCCCTACGTTCCCATCAACATGGTCCTGGGGACCAGCCACGCCTGTGCTTCCCCCACACTTCCCCTCACTGCCTCCTCTACATAGCTGGGCGGCTGGGGGACTTGGGGACATGGAGCTGAGTCAAGACCCTCAGGTCTCCTTCCAGCGCCACCAGTTCCAGTCATGCAGCCACCAACAAAGACATGTCCTAGCTATAAAACAGTAGAATTTTGGAGTAGGGGCTGGCGGCCTTCCTCTGTGAGGGGCTGACAGCAAATATGTCTACATGTGAAGGTCTTTCTGAGGGTCATATGGTCCTTGTTGCAACTGCTCAGCATTGTCTTTGTAGTGAGAAAAAGCCACAGACCACATGTAAGCAAATGAGCGGGCCTGCGTGCCAATAAAACTTTATTTCCAAAAGCAGGCCATGGGCAGGTTTTGGCCCACAGACCATAGTTTGCTGGCCCCTGCTCTAGAGGAACCGCACCGGCTTCTCCGTGGCTTCCAGGCCCTTCGTTGCCCTCTGTCCTCCGCAGGTGGCTGCTGCCTGCAGCACCTCCCCTGCAGGGGCACCCCCAGGGTGCTGTCGTGTCACAGCCCCAGCCATTTATGCATCACAGACAGTTCTCGGGTCATGGAATCCTACAGCCTAAGGGAGTCCAAGTCTAGAAGTTACGTATGGCAGAGATCACACACGTATAAGTGAAGAAGTGGTCTTACTATTGTGATCTTAACAGTCCTGCAGGACCCTATATGTGTCCTTTTCTATAAAGCAAGGCCATATCACCATAAAGAAAAACAAAGCAAGAAAGAAAAATGGACCTAAAAGAACAAGAACACCCTCTCCCTGGGTAACTTTCCCAGGTTTCTGAGCATTCCACTCACAGTCAAATTTCTTGCAAAGAGCCGTTCTCTTTAGAATGTAGGACACAGCTGTGCAGTATCCCCCAATTCATGCCCCACAGAAGGCTCTGAGTCACATGACATCTGGACACACATAATTCTGAACAAAGGGGTGTGGCTTCTGTGTCCATGACCTGCCGCTCCTCCACCCAAGAGGCTTTCGGGGAGATTGGAGGTCATATCCTACTGGGCTGCCTGACACTGACGTCCTGGCCCACAAGACGAGATCATGGAGAAGGCGCTGCCTTCAGTGAGTGGAGGAAAAATGTGCCTTTTCCACATGGGCTACACACAGTCAGCTCAGGGGGTCGGCTTGGAAGGGGGCCCTGACAATTGTAAATACCCTATGGCCTCCTGTGCAGGCGTGACAACCTGCCAGACCGCATGGTGGCCAGGACAACGCAGAGGAAAATGAAGGGTGACCCAGAAACAACCGTGGCAACAGGAGTCCCGCTTTCATACGGAATTTCACAAACTTCATGAGAATGTGGAATTATCATGAAATGGGAAGGGGAATATGTTTAGCCAAGATGGAAAGTAGGCAGATAACAGAAAGTAAAGCCTAGAAATAAATCTGTGCATTTCTGGGTGGAACCGGGTTAACAATGGTGCTTTCTGAGACAGGTGCTAGGATTCCGCTGTTTCTGCACACAGCTTGGAAGACAGCTGGCTTTGCAAAACCTCCCAGTTTCAGGAACGCTCAACTGCCGGGGCACAGTGCTGCAGCAAGCCCACTGCATGGGTCACACGAGGACCCTGATGCTGAGAGAGACAGAAAGCTCTAGATAAGGTTGGTCAGACACAGTAAGATGAGATCATTCCCGTCGTCTTCAGAGGAGCCGGGGTCTAAGCTCTTGGAGGCAGAAATGAACTGATCTGAAAGATTCTGGCCCAGAGAGAAAGGAAGGATGGCCGCCAATCTTGAGCAATCTATGATGCCCCAAATACTGTGTATCATGACCACTGCCAGGTGGGAAAGAAACAATGGAGATGTAACGATATCACAGAAGGAACTTAGAATCATTAAGGGAACGAAAGGGCTTCTATGTAAAGTGAGAAACACCTAAATAAACATCAGTTCTCCATCGACAGAAATTAAGGTGGATCAAATAATAAAGTGGTAGACAGAAATGATGGAGATTTAGTCATCACATTTTGGAATTATGAGAAAGTACAGGATGTTTCCTCATGGATGAAACGAATAGTTAAAATATTTTTTGCATAGATAACCCATTTATATAGTTGAAAATGCAAATCCAGGAGTCTCGCTTGTCCCCATTTCATTTTGTGTGACTTCAGTGACCTGAGGCCAGCTGCAGTCCGAGAACCTTAAGTGGAAAATTCCAGAAATAAATAATTCATAAGGTTTAAGTTGCAGTTGTTCTGAGTAGCGTGATGAAATCTCTTGCTGTCCTGCCCACCAGCCCAGGCTGTGACCCTTCCCTCTGTCCAGCATGTCCGCACCATAGACGCTCCCCAGGCTGTAGACTCTCAGTAGCTGCCTCTGTTGTCAGAGTGAAAATATGTGGTGCATGTAGTCTGACACCGCCCATGGTTTCAGGCATCCACTGGGGGCTTGGAATGAACCCCTTTGGGTGGGCAACCACTGCACTGTGAAAGGGCGTGCGGTGGGGAGTCTCCCTCTCACTGCCGCCCTCAGACCCAGTTCTGCACCCATAGAAAGTCCATGTCTGCTTTATTTACTAGACATATTTAATGCACATTTGAACAAGCACATCTATATGTCCTTTCTTACTTAATTCAAGTGGTAGCACACTCTACACAAAGTTCTGACTCTTGGTTGTTTTTTCTTTTTACCATTTATGATGGGGATTTTCCCATCCGTGTACAAAGAGCTTCTTTTTTATTTTCTTCAAATGCACAACATTCCATCGCAGTTGGGATACCCCTTAATATCTTTAACCAGTTCCTATTGGAGGACTTTTACACAAAATTGTTTATTTGAAATAAAAGCGTAGCACATGGTACCCTTGTGGGAATCATTATCCTAAAAATCACTAAAAAGCTGGCTGCTGTTAGAAATTGCTTTGGGGATTAGAATGAGAAGCAGAGTCAATGGTTAAGGACACTCAGATGTCTGAGGTCTCTCCGGAATTTTTTGTATTTTATGCCAGTGAGGACAATACTGATCGATTGTGGCAGGCTTCATGTGAAAGCCGGTAAGTCGTGAGCTAATCAGAGAATCAGCACAATCAAGTGCCCCTAGACACCTGAGATCCTTAAGTGTGCCGTGTCTATTGTCACCTGAAATCTGGATCTGAGTTAGCCCTCTCTCTCGAGAGGAGGATGAGCGACTGAAAGAAATCCGTGCCAGGCACCCTGCCTCTGGGCCCCCGTGAAAGCTGAAGCCTTTGCTATTTCCTTTCAGGGAGTGGTGTCCTGGCTGTCCTGATGATAGCTGCATTCCTCAAACCCATACGAGATGTTCAACGGGAAAGTGAAGGAGAGAAGAAATCACCACCTTTCTGGTCCACTTTACTGTCGACTTTCAAGCTATATAGGGATAAACGTCTGTGCCTCTTAATTCTACTGCCTCTGTATAGCGGATTGCAGCAAGGATTCCTCTCCAGCGAGTACACAAGGGTATGAATGAAAGTGAGGGCCGGTGGCTCAGGCCATGCGTGGCATGACTGCTTCACCTGTGTCTGTACCTGCAGGACTGCAGTGTGTCAGGCCACCTGCCCAGGCCTGGGGCTGGGGGGAATGGGGTCCTGTGCTCCCAGTGCTACCATAGCTGAGTTTCTGATTCAAGGTCTCGACCTCCAAGTAACTTTCAACTCACTTCTTGTCTCAAGGGAGAACTTCTTGCTTGAACCGTGTCTTCCTGGGGAAGGAGCCAGAGCAAGTGGATGGGCAGCTGCCGCTGACTCACCCCGCAGACACTCATTCGTGTTATCCCTGCCTAGGCCTCACCCTGCACCCTTACTTTAGAGTTTACGTATAGGAAAACATTAGGTCCATGAATATCACCGAAATTCCTTATCCCTTTAGTTTTCTTTTTTTTTTCTTTCTTTCCTTTTTCTTTTTTTGAGATGGAGTAATGCTCTTGTTGCCCAAGAGTGCAGTAGTGCCATCTTGGCTCACTGCAACCTCTGCCTCCCAGGTTCAAGTGATTCTCCTGCCTCAGCCTCCTAAGTAGCTGGGATTACAGGCATATGCCACCACGCCCGGGCAATTTGTATTTTTAGTATAGACAGGATTTCTCCATGTCGGTCAGGCTGGTCTCGAACTCCCAACCTCAGGTGATCTGCCTGCCTCGGCCTCCCAAAGTGCTGGGATTACAGGTGTGAGCCACTGCGTCTGTCACCTCTAGTTTTCAAATCATGCTTCACAATCTAAAAATCGATGTGACTCTCCAGGCTTCTGCTGCATCCACTCAGGCCACCTTCTCCCCTCAAGGTGAGAGAGGCGGTGCCCCACCTCAGGGCGCATAAAGAAAGAAGCCTGTCTTGGGAGCTGTTGAGAGCTGGTGGCCAGAGCTGGACCAGCGTGGGCCTGTGTCTGGCAGAGGCTCTCTTTCCAGAGGAGCCTTCCCTGCTCTGTCCCCACCCCAGATCCCTCCCAGGCAAGGCCGACAACTTAAGATAAAAAGCACCTCTGCAGGTAGAATTTGAATTTCAGATAAACCACAAATGTCTCTCTGGGAGTATGCTCAGGCAATAGTGGGTGTCCTCACTTTTATCTGGCAATGCTACTTTCAGGACAGCCTTGATGGAGAATCTTAGGGGCTTGAAAGAGTAGAAACAGGATAACAGAAACGTCCACTTGGCATTTTGGGGACAGCCCCTCCTGCTCCTCCACTGGACTTGTCCTTGTCACCCCCGATGTGGCTGTGGCTGGTCTTCTCGTCTCAGCCTCTGTTCTGTGTGCCTGCCCTCGAGGCCGCCCGTGATGGGAGTGTGATGTGGTGGGTGTGAGAGCACGTGTGCAGCCGGCTGCTGGGCTGCTGAGGCCCCGGAAGAGGTGGCAGGGCGACCTCGTCAGTTTCTCTCTCTCTTTTTTTTTTTTTTAAACTCTCTTTAGACCTCACAGGCAATGATTGGCCCCAGCAAGGGCAGGGTGTATTGGCTTCCATATAAAATAATGCACATTTCACAGAAAATGGCAAGAAATATATGAGAAAAAATTTTGTCCAGAGTTGTCCAAACTGCCTCCTTTTAGTTCTTTCCCAAAGAGGATTTTCGTACCAACACTAGCTTTTCTCCTGCATGGGAGCCACAGAGCCTAGAGGAAGGTGTCTGCCACACTGGCCTGCCGGCCGTCTCAGAGCAGATGTTCAAAGCACCCGACTGCAGCTTCAGCTTGAGTGCGGGAGGCCTGGGAGCGTCCGTGACGTGGCTCTGCATCCCTCTCCCCAGTCCTACGTCACCTGCGCCCTGGGCATCCAGTTCGTTGGCTACGTGATGATCTGCTTCTTGGCCACCAACGCGCTGTGCTCCGTGTTGTATGGAAAGGTCTCGCAGTACACGGGCAGGGTTGTGCTCTACGTGCTGGGTAGGTAGCAGTGTGTGTCCCAATCCCAGCCGTCATAACGGTTTGCAGTAGCGAAAGCGTGCAGCTCACAGTCAGGACGGGGCTGGAAAAGTGCCCCTGAAACTGCTTTGAAATCAGTGACGCCCTGTAAGATGCATTCATTCTTTCAGTCCTTCCTTCACCCCCTCAACAAGCAGGAATCAGATCTCTCTCCAAGCTGGCACTGGGCAGGCACTGTGCTCTGCGTAAGGCCATACAGCAAGTGCCTGCTCCGAGTGGGCACTCAGTGTGGTGACCAGGCCAGGGTGGGGCAGGGCGGGGTCTCTGCAGGTGCAAATGAGGGACACGAAGCCAGTGGTGAGGCCATGGGTGTCACAGAAGGTCACACTGGGGTTGGGGTGGCTCTGTTCTACATCTGTTCACACAGTGGATAAGGACAAGACTTCTAAGGCCACAGACTCCTCCCTAAACACACAGCACCTTCCATTTTCCTTGGGAAGTGAAGGAAAGGGATGAGTCAGAGATCACATGAACAGTGGGGAATGCGGGCACTAAGAAAAACGGCGCCTGGCATGTCAATGCCCCAGGCAGGGCTGGGTGTGGGGGCGCAGGCAGAGGAAGGGCACACAGCGAGCATCTGCCAGGGCCATGGAGCCCAAAGGCACTGCCTGGGGTTTCCTATCCATCTTCACAGCCGCCCTGTGAAGCAGACAGTGTCCCCTTACAGAGAGGAAATCATGGAGCGGAGAAGTAGAGGGACTTGCCCAAGGTGGTGCAGCCCCGGGGGCACGTGGTGCGGACGTGCCTTTCTGTTGCCAGAGACCCTGCTCTTCCTCTGTGGCATCTTGAGCGTCACTGGGCAGCCTCGTTACTGCATCCTGGAGACGCCACAGCCTGTGGAAATTGGGGTCTCAAATCTGTGACCTGCTGGGACGAGTCACGAGGACAGGCCCACAGATGCCACCTGTCTGGGAGGTCTGTGGCCTCCTCCCTTTTTTCCCCATGGCCCCCACTTGGAAGGCTCAGATGAAACCATGGGCACACTTTGTCCTATCCCCTGGCCACTCAGAAAGGGGCTGGGATCCTTCGACTTATACCTAATGAGGAGGCCCTTCTCTTTCTGACTTGAAGCCCTCTTAGCTTAGGGGCAACCTCAGGCCCAGACAGGGTGACCTTCCTTCCCAACGTGATGCCAGACCACACCCAAGGCCCTCCAGGCTGAGGCTGCGGGTCACACAGCAGGTATGTGGTGCAGACCATTGACTTAGAGTTGGCAACACGCATGCACACCAGCTCACAAATTAAATGTCAAGGTTCCAACTAAAAAGATGACTTCCAGAGCATTAAGGGAACACTGAGCATGAAGCAAACATTGAGACGGTTCCAGAGGATGGTTGAGAAGGTTGAGATGGTTGAGAC